>NW_026060910.1:600000-829537 GCF_929443795.1 Astur gentilis | reverse complement strand
CCAATAGCCTGTAACTTTTGTAACCTTTGTTTCCTCAAGTAGCAGTGAGCTGAACGCTTGAATACAGGTGTAATTTTTAAAACGAGTCGTTTTTCACAAAGGTCATTATCATTATGATGATTATTATTAGATGCTGCTGCGGCTGCTGCTGCTGGCAAGACTTGCTCATAATCGTGTTTTGAACACACAGTCCCCCTGCCCCGAAATCTTTGGAGTGAACGGTTTCTCCCCTGCTGCACTAATACCTATAGCTGCCAAGGGGCAGAAGCGGAGGGCAGACTGCTAAGTTTGTGCTGGGCATTCAGCTTATCTCCACTTTGATCAAAGACAGAGAACGTGATTTGTCCCTTTTTTACATCAGGAGTCCAGGAGGGCCATGGAAGCTGCTGCTGCTGCAAGTTCAGTTCAGCTGAACGTGGGGAAGACCAGTAACGTGGATATCCCAAAGCAAAGCAGTGACGGGTAAAGCCCCACCAAGCGCCAGGACCCCCGGCAAGATTAGCTTGATGGTGTTTGGCAGAGTTTTCTCCACTTGCCTCTTTGTGGGGCATCCCACAGAAACCAGCAGGCAGCTTGGTGGGAAAATCGAATTCGGGGGCAGGGCTGCAGGAAGTGATTGCAAGGCTCTGACCGCAAGCAGAGTGGCTGCAGCACTCGCGTTTGATCCCCAGACCTTGCCTCATCGGTGCTTTTACGGTAGCTGGAGATCCTCATACTTAACACATGAGGAGTTGCAGGCGTGATCTGTACCAGCAGTGGCTTAGGAACCCGGACCGGGGCTAAGCCCCAGCAAGAGCCTTTGCACAGAGCTGTTGCTCTGCAGCTCCCGGGCTTGCCTCCCAAAACTCCTCATCCAGCAAAACCTCCCACACTTATGCAGAGCTTTGATTCTCGGGGCTCCGCTGTTCCTCTTGCTGATGCTAATGCCCTTGGTGGCATCAGTTCCCATAATCACGGATTGCTATGTAAAATATTTATTGCAGGACTGATCCTTCTGAGATTGTTATCCTGGATGAAATGTCACAAACGACCATATGGAAGGCTCTCACTTTGAAGACAGAAACCCTTTGAATCCAGGGAGGAAAAAGGTAAAGGATTGCATGTGATCGTGACCGTGCTCCCCAGCAAGCGACAGCGCACACCTATTCTTTTCCCACGCTTTGGCCGGCAAGGCTGAGCAAACGGCCTGTCCCTGGGAACAGGCAGTGAGGACCGTGGCATGCAAACCAACTCCTCTCTGCTGGGGTGGTCCCCCAAACAGGGCTGAATCAGCAGCAGCTGGCAGGTCTTCCACTGATGATGCTCTCCCTCTTTTTCTCTTCCCTTCGCCTTTCCCCACTCCCGCTTTTCACGTTTAGGAATCTTGACTTTGAAGGAGAGGAGTGAGAGCGTGACTCGGGGATGTGCCAACGCAGACAGAGGGAGAAGGCGCTTTGTTTCAGTTGGAGGATTCCCATTAAAGCCATGCAGATGTTTTCAGTTATCCTTGGTGTGCTTCAGGCATTCTGTATCTCTAGACCAGCAAGCTGAGGTGAATGTCACAGTCAAGGGGAGTTTGGTGGTGTTCAGTCTGTGTGCGTACGTGCGTGTGGGGGTGTGGGTTTGTAGTGGTAGAGGGACTGCTATGGCTTTATCATTCAGTGCTCTTCTTTTAATACCTAATTCCTCCTCTTTTTTTTTCTCTTTTTTTCAAATGTAAACAGAGAATGTCCAAAATAATTTTCTGTTATATTTGATGCATTCTCCACTTTCTTCTTGATCACAACCGGGTTTTTGGTCTGGTTTGGGGTCCTGGCTTTAATTCACTCTTATGTCTCTTACTGGTACGAGAGGGATGCCCTCTGTGGCAGGGCAGCATAGAGAGCATCCGAGCAGTTGGCCTAAGGTGAAAGAAAAGCATTTGCTCCCTGCGCTCCAGTTTTACCTCTCTTGGTTGGTTTGGGTTTGCGTTTGTTTTTTTTGCTTTGGCTCTGCCATCAGCCTGGGAGCTGCAAAATGCAGAACTGCCACCTTCTTGTCCCCTGGCTGTAAACTGCATCTAAGGGAGCACTTCAGGTATTTGATTTTGCATACACCGTATGGTCACAGGAGCGGCCAGATGAGACCTGGGGCTCTGTGTCCCTGGGCTGCTCCCTCTGTTGTTTCTCCACTTTCCTTCTGTATTGGATCTGGCTGAGTTGGAGTTCCTTTACCCCACAGCAGCCCTCGTAGTGCTGTGCTCTGTACTGGTAGCTAGAAAGCTGTTGATAACACAGCAGTGTTTTGGCCATGGCAGACAGCCAGAGCACACCCAGACACCCAGACATCCAGGCGTCTTCCACGTGGAGGCCACTTCCCACCTCGGCTGGCCAACGCAACGCGCTGCCTACCTTCTTCAAGGACGTCAGCCGTTTGATGCTGACGAAGCCCATCTTGTTCTTCTGGACATGTTTCAGGAGGAAAGCATCCTTGGCCAGGTTCTTGTCAGAGAGGTGGAATTCCACCCTGGACACAACCCTCCTGGCCAGCTGCCGGTCAGGGACGGGGTAGTTGTAGTCCAAGAGATCAGCCCCCAGAACATCGCTCGCATCGCAGAAGCTCCCGGCAAAGCAGGGACACGGGTGTGACTTGGTGGCCTTTGGGATGTGCAGCACTGCCCGGTCCCAGCCACAGCGGTGCAGATGGCAGAGTCTGGAGGAGCGGGGTGGCTCAGCTGCGCTCTGAAATGAAACGGAGTTTTATGCTTTTAGAAGCGCGCTTGCCTTCACGCCCCCAGCATCGGTCCCTGCCACAAGTTACGCAGCACATGGCCTTGCACAATCTTGCAGCCAGAGGTGCCTCACGAACAGAGCGCAATCTCTTTGATTACCAGGATACAGGCCAGGAGAGATCTTTGGCCTCCGGTTCACGGCAGTTGTCCCGACTCCCCCAGGCCACACACTGTTCACACAGCGGGAGCGAGAGGCCTGTGTCCTTGGTACCCTTGGGGTGTCCTTGCTAGCGCCGAATCCTCCAAGCACGAGGAGGGGATGTACTAACCCCATCCCTGGGATCCCGTAGAGCGCAAACAGCCCCAGCGCCCCGACACCGGACGTTGGGCAGAATCCAGTCCTTTTCTGGGAGCACGCGGCGGCGGGTACCGTCTCCTCCGGGGTGTCACGCACCCAGGGAAAGGGCCGCCCCCTCCCAGGGGGATCCAGAGCTGCTGCTTTTCCCAGCAGGAGACTGAAAGACCTGACAGCACTACTGGAGCGAGGGCTGGGGGAAAGCGTGCCACCGAGCGACACCGCGTGACCTTCCTTCGCGCCCTTGAGGTCCTTTTTCCTATTTCTGCCTCGCTCCGGTCAACGCAGCGAACAGAAGCGTGGGCAACGGTCACAAACGCATTTGCCATCTGGCGCAAGGAGGCTGTGGCTGCAGCTTGGTCCCCGCTTGGCTCGGCTGAATCAACTTGTTCTTCTTCCCCCACCGGAAAAATACTGTTGAAAGCCAAGAGCATTTGCACCCGCAGACCCCGAGAGCCGCCTGTAGGCCCCGGGGGCACCCCAGCCTCCCTTAACCCTTTCCCTTCCCAGGAGGAGCTGGGGAGGCTCTTGGGGGTGGGGCGGAACACAGGGAGCCCCCGCATTCCTTCCGGGGAGACGCCAAAGAGTCCTTGGCAGCCAACAGCCAGAAGGGACCATGGCACGGCCACCAACGCAGCTCCCACTGCCTGGGCCCTGGGGCCCCCCAGCGCCCCAGCTTTTCCAGCCATTCGTGCTCCCCAAAACCTTCTACCCTTGAGGTAGGGACCGACCCCAACCCCTGCAGCCCAGGGATGCTCTTGGAGGACAAGAGCAGAGGTGACCGCCGGCCATCGCTCCTGTCTCATTCTCTCAGGCTCAGCCAACCTATGCCGCCTGCCCGCATGGGAGCAGCCCTTCCCTGCAGCCCGGCCCCCCCAGGCACCACCAGCAGGTATGGCACCCCAGTCTGCTCTGGCCCCTTCGCCATCCCCATCACACCCGTTCCCCCGGCACTTTTCGCAGGGGGGTTCAGCAAGCCCCGGTGAGCATCCTTGCCCTCGCCCGGGCGGCGCGTGCCCAGTAAAGCCCATCTGCAGAGAATTCCCCAAATATTTGGGGCCACCTCTCCCCTTTCACCTCCTAGATGCGAGTCTCCTCCCCGATTTGCAACCCCGTCCCACCGGCACAGTGGCTCACCCCGTGGGGATCACCCCGGCCACAAGCTCCCCCCACCCCTGGCCCAGAGCTGGGGGATGTTGGCCATCGGGGCCGGCTCGGCAGGTGCCCCTGGACAGTTCCCCCGGCCCAGCACGGCTCCCCCTCACCCACACAGGTCTGCAGAGGGCTCCATGTGGCTGCCTCTTCGACCCCCGGGTCTTCCGCATCCAGTGGACAACCACCGACCTGCCTCCACCGGCCAGCGCCACGCTTGGCCAAGGCGCCGCTTCTCTGCTGGGTGCTGCCCTGTGGGGTCCCGGGGGCTGCGGGGCCCCCCAGGGCCAACCACGATACCTCACACCCTACAAAAACCAGAGGAGTGGGGTGGCCCCAGACCCTCTGGAGCTGCCAGTGTCCATCCCTGGCTACCAGCACAGCGAGGGGCAGCTGGCACAGATCAACATTCCCAGCACGGCCACCCCTGTGGGGGCACCCCCGGGCAGCAATGTCCACACCAGCCCCTGCGCTGCCACCAACAACGAAGGCCTTGGGGACACTGTAGGCGACCTTGCAGTGTCCGAGGAGATGCTCCTGGAAGAGGCCCTAAGGCTCTTCGGTTGCGCCCTGGATAGAGTGGGGGTCAGCCAGGATGCTCCCAGCAGAGGCTCCGTGCCCGAGGATGCTGCTGGTACCAGCACAGACACCCCCGACCGCGACTTCAGCTCGCTCTCGCTGCCTGAGGAGATGCTCACCCCCGACTACTGCATCCCCAAGCTCAGCGACGCCACGCTGAGCCTCAAAATAGTCAACGGCGGCGGGATGGAGCCCCAGGAGCCGTGGCAGGATGCGGGGATGGACCTGCCACCATCCCCACCTGCCGCGGCCGGCAAGCGGAGGAAGAGGCAGGTGCAGAGCTCCTTGCCCATGGCACCCAGCAAGCGCAGGGCTCTGGCAGCCAACGTGAGGGTGTGTGTGTGGGGGGGGGATTAGACAGGGGTGAGAGGGATGGAGATGGGGGCAGTGGGGGGGGTGGGAGAGGAGGGGTGGTGTATATGGCAGGGGGGGTGGGTGGGGGTGGCTAGGGAGGGGTTAGACCAGCTTGGATGGGACCTTTTCTCTTGTCTTTTCAATTAAAAGCTGTTTCTCTAGAACCGATCGGTGCCTATGTGGGAGGGGGAGGGAGCACAGGGGGCACCAAGAAACAGCCCCCAAGAGGTGCAAAAGCCCCACTGAGCCCCAAATCCGAGCCAGCAAGCCATGAGGGGAACCCAGCCACCCCCAGGGCCCAGTCACCACCAGCGGGGCAGGCGATGGGGGGTGGGGGGACGGGAACGGGAACAACTTCCCTGTCCCCTTCCCCAGGGGCAGCAGCCCTTTGGTGGGGAAGCCAGGACAGACAGGTCCCTGCAGGACTCACGGACACGGCCCCACGCAGAAAGCAGCACGGAGCCCCTGCGACAACAACAGACCTTGGGGGCCGGGGGGGACACGGGCACACACGACAACAAGGGCTGCAAGGCCTTCGTCTTGAACACCACCAGGGTCCCCTCCAGCAGGGACAGGGCTCGGTGCACAGCCCTTCAAAGCCTCAAGACCATCATGGCCTTCCTCGGGTCCCACTGACCTCAGCCCCCAAGAGCCCAGCTTTGCCTCACTGACACAGCAACATAACCCCAAATCACCCTAAGAATGGCGAGGGAGGGAGCTGCAGGCCAGGCAGGGACCCTCCTCCGCTTGTCTGGCTGCACCTTGGGCAGCTGCAAGACCAGCAAGGGGGGAGAAAAAATCAGAAGGAAAAAAAAAAAAAAAATCACTGCACCGGCCAGAAAGTGCCTGAAAACTTCATCCCTCTTCATTGCCCATTTCCCATGCAAGCTCCACAACCTGGGAGCAATGCAGCCAATAGAACCTTCGAGAAGCAGACACACAGCCTGCTGCAGCTGGCCCTGCTCGAGCAGCCGAGGTGGGCTGGATGATCTCTAGAGGTCTCTTTCAGCATCCATTCTGTGCTGCTGTGACTCTGTCTCTATCATGGTTTAAGCTATAAAAATGAGAGCTATAAAAATGGAACGCTGTGTTAAGAGCACAAGGCTCTGCTAGCAACGACCTTGCTGTGGCTCCTTGCTGTGCTGAGCCCAACCGCGTTTTTAAGAGTAGATTCTTAGTGTGAGCAAAAGTGTGATTATTTTATTTTGTAATTTATGTAAATAAAGTGGGTTTCGTTTGTTTTTTTTTTTAAATAAGACTCTTCCAGAGCTCAGGTCAGGCTGAACCTGAGGGAAAGGGGCAGACCCTCGCAGAGGGCAGAGCCACATCACGATAGGGGGGCCAGCAGGATCAGGGGGCCATGCGACACCCCCTGCTCACGTCCTGCCGGCTCCAGGAAGATGGTTGCACAAAGGACTCGGGGCGCAGCTCCAGGGACAGGGGTTTGGTGACCTGGCTCCAGCGCCTCTGGGGCCAGGGGCTAGGAGCTGTCGGGGGCTTCGGAGCTGTCGGGGGCTTCAGGGCTGTCAGGGGCTTCGGGACTGGGGGCTGCAGCCCTCCGCTTCAGAGGGACGATGCAGACGCTGTTCTTGGCCTCTTTGACTCTCCACCACCGGCCAAGCCTGCAGATGAGAGAGATGGGGGCTACCCTCCGCCGAGCCCTTGGAGGAGCAGGGGGGGGCTGTGCCCCTGGGCAGCACCAGGGAGGGGGGACAGTACCGGTGCTGCTGTCCAAGGCCAGCCACCAGGAAGTCACCGGCTGCAGAGAACTTGAGGCTGTTAACAAAACCCACCTGGAAGGGACAGGGCAGGGTGAGGGGCTCTGGCAGCCTCCTCCTGCCGCCCAGGGAGGGGAGCCCCTGCCCAGAGATGCCCCAAGCCCAGCTCCAATCCCCCACCTCCCCATCCATACCAACGGGATGTCCCAGAGGGGCTCCAGCTTCCGAAATCCCTCACCGCACTTCCAGAGCTTCACGCTGGCGCTGTGGGAGCCTGGGGCAGAGAGAGAAGACTGCCATGCACTCCCACCCAGGTAAGGGAGCAGGACGCCCCCCTCTCCACACCCCCACTCCAAAGCAGCTGCCACACACCTGTAGCCAGGAGGTCCCTGTTGCGCAGGGCGGCCACTGCTGAGATCCAGTATGGCTGCTGCAGGCCCTGGGCATCCTGCATGCCATGTGCCTGCCGGGCCAGTGCCAGCGGCTTCTTTTTCGTTAGCCCCCACAGGGCTAGGGACCTGCCAGGGAGGGAAGGGGCGAGAGGGCCGAGGGGGGCACCGCCTGCGCACCCCAGGCACCACCCCGGCCCTGTGCTCACCCGTCATCGGCGCCTGACACCATGTGCTCCTCACTGATGAACTGGATACAATCGATGGAGCCCCTGTGAAGAGAAGGGGCAACTGCCATCAGTTATGAGCATGCTTTGGGATCCTATTTAGGAGACAAGGGCTCACCGGGGCATCAGCATCCCCACAGTGCCGGCAGGCTCCTAGTGATGCTTGGCACCTGCACACCGCTGCCCCAGCCTGACCCCCCTGCCTCCCCCTGCCTGCAGCCCCCTCTCCCGCCCCAGACCGACTGGTGCCCATAAAACACAAGCTGCGACTCCTCCGGGATCTTCCAGAGCCGCACGGTACCGTCCCGGCCCCCTGCCGTCACACAGCACTCCCGGCTCAGGCTGTCCAGCCCCGTGATGACATCCTGGTGCCCGAACCTGGAGAAGGAGATGCCAAAGTGCTGTGGCAAGCAGGGCCCTCTGCTACCACAACTCCCCCGGGCCTGCTGGCTCTTGTGACTTCTGACATCCCCAGGCAGGAGTGGCTGCGCAGCTTGCGGTGCGGGCAGGAGGCAGAGCTGCCCTTCCTGCTGGGGACGTGGAGGGGAGGATGCTGCTGGAGTCAGAGCATTGGTGGCTTTGTAGCTCCCGAGCTCGGCCACGTCAGCCCAAAGCAGCACAGGATCCTTGGACGGTGGGAGGCAGAAAAAGGGATTCGCCCCGGCGTGGCCCCGCAGAGGGGAGGGAAGGCTTCAGTTTCAACTTTGGCTTCAGCTTTGGCGTGGCCTTCTCCTTCCCTCTGTTTCAACAGCCCAGCAGAGCAGCTGGTGCTTTGTGGCAAAGATGAAGCGCGTGGACAGGCGTTGTCCTAGACCACTGGAAAGAGTGGCTGTCCTGCCACTCTCCGGAGGCTGCCGGGTCCTCCTCCAGCTGAGGTGTCTCCTTTCCTGTTAGACCTCAGGAAGAGGAGATACCCCAGCCTGCAGAGCATCCTAGGGCTGGGGCTCCAGCGTTGTCTCTGCCTGAGCAGAGTCCTCGCTGGGAACTGAGTGTGACCTCATCCGTGCCCTTGTCATCTGTAAACTCAGCCGTGGTAGGTTAAACCTCGACTTCAGCCTTCCTCGTCCCAGGATGAGGAGTGTCTGAGTTGCCAGGGAGGAGACCAAGGGGCTGGTGTCTTTGCTTGGGCCTTGAAGGACTGTGGGGACAAAGCAGCAGAGGTGAGGTGACAGCCCCATATCCCTTCCAGGCAGGGCACATTGCACCTCACGATTCCCAGGGCCAGGAGGGAACCAGGGGGCAGATGGCTCAGCTGGAAGCTGCTGGTTAGGAATACGCCCCTCCCGAAACACCCCTCTTCCCACAGATGTGCTGGGAGCAGAGCCCCCCTTGCCCAGGCTGGGGGGGGAGCTCCATGCCAAGGTCCTTCCTCCTCCCCGCTGCCCTCACTCACTCTCTCTGATGTACTTGTGCTCGTTCTTGTGCTCATCCACATCCCGTCCAAGGAGTCCTGGGGGGACACAGCATGTCAGGGACCCACTGGCCATCAGGGACCCACCAGCCAGCCTGTCTGGCCACACAGCTCCCTGGGGAGGGCTGACCCCAGGGTGCAGCATCGGGGAGGGGATGGATGAGCCTCCTGCCAGCCCTACCTGTACAGGCAGGAGTGGGAGAGAGTGAAGGGGTGCCCCACAGGTCCTGCACTGGGACACAGGGACCCTGGCAGAGAAAGGGACCCTGGGGCTAGGGGCTCACCGATGAACCTGACAGCCTCCAGCCGCAGGGACTCCTGCGGGCTCCGCAGGTAGGTCTGGCTCTTCCACAGGTAGTACGTGGCCCTGCTCCTCTTCCTGGCCAGCTGGAGAGAAGGGTGCAGAGTTGGCACAGAGATGGCCCCCCCGTTGGGCCATCCCTCCACCAAGGACCACCCTTCTTCTCCCCAGCAGGACATTCCCAGCTCTCCGCTCTCCGCATTGGGGTTTGGAGGGAGCAGAGGGCTCCCAGGCAATGCTAGGGTGCCATCCTGGTGGCGGGGTCCCCTTTGGGACCCCGGAGGTGAGGACAGCCTGGAGCAGAGCCTGTTCCAGGAGGGTGCATGCAGCTGTGGGGACACTGCCCTTGGTCCCCTCTGCTGGGCACGGGCAGGGCTTACCCAGGGCAGATCCCAGGGGTGTTCGGGCTATGCTTACCAAGCACTCGCAGATCCTCCATGCCTGCGCCGTCTCGGCCAGTCGCACCAGCTGCCTCCACTTCAGGAACTGGCCAGCGCTGCGGAGGGCTTCCTGGGAGGCCTGGTGAGCAGCACAGATGCTACCACCACCATGGGGGGCACAGGACCCTGTGTCCTCCCTCCTGGTGGGGCTCAGAGCCTGTCCTGGCCCATGCAGGGAAGACGCACCAGCTGGGGACTGATGCTGCCAGCAGGTTCAGCACCCCAGGGGAAGAGGAGGGCAGCCACCCTCTCTGGCTGGAAGCCTGTCGGGGCTTCAGCGTTTCAGCTTTGGTGGCCCCAGGCTGCTGCGGAGCCGTAGTCCAGTCTCTGGGGCTGCAGGGACCCATGCCAGGGGCTGTGTGGAGGGAGCTGGGTGGGAAAGGGACCCACCTGCCCATCCACCAGGCAGCAGGAGGAAAAAGGCAGCAGTGGGCAGGGAGGGGGGCTCTGCCTGTTCCTAGGGACTCAACAAGCTAGACCTCACAGTGCAGTGTCAGCATTGCCCTCCCCAAAGGACCAGTCAGGTTGGGAATCCCACCTTGGCCACACTCTCGTCCTGGTCATGCAGGTGAAAGAGCAGCGGCAGCAGGCTGTCCCACACCACCTTCTTCATCTTCTTCTTTTCAGCACCCACCACGAGCCCCATTGCAATTTGGAAGAGATGGATGGAGAGCTCCCGCACCGTGTCCAGCTCCTGGGGGAAGAGGGGAGGAGGACCTCAGCCACAAGCCCATGGCAAGCAAGGGGCTGACATGGAGACAGACATCCCCAAAATGGCTGCAGGCAGCCCTGCTGCAAAAGGCAGCGAGCTGCGGCAGGCAGATGGTCTGCCCAGGGAGACTGGGGTCTCCGGGGCTGAGGGCCAGAGAGGGAGGCCCTGCAGAAGGCTGGAGGATGCTGCCAGAGCAGGGTGTGCATTGGTGGGGCTCAGCACGCCTGCTGCCATCCTGCCACCACTGTCCCCCGCTGCGGCAGGGAGGCCGAGCCGGAGTGAGTCCTTGGTGGGGGGTTTGTGACACAGCACGGAGCCACCAAGGGCAGCAATGGGGTCTGGGGACTGCAGGGCAAAGCATCCCCCTGCAGAGCACAGGGGCTGCAGTGGGAGGCGTGAATGGAGGTGCCCAGGAAGGGGGACATGGGGCTCTCCCCCAGCCTTACATTGTTGAAAAGCAGCAGGAGCTTTCCAGCCAGTGCCAGGGCAGTGAGGCTGAGTCTCTTCCCCTCCAGCAGCCAGAGCATGTTGCCAAGCACGGGCAGGGCCGCGGCGCTGGCATCACTGTCATCATCCAGCAGCTGGTCCATAACGTACGGCAGCAGGATAAGGGCTTTCCTTTCCTGTGTGAGACATGCCACCTCCTTTTTGTAAAGGAGCCACCGATCACAGGGGTGAAAACCCTCTCCACGAACACCGGCCTCCCCACTGGGTTCTCTGCAGGCAGTGCAGGTTACGAGGGCAAGGTCCCGGCAGACAGGGCTCACCAGCATGCCCATGGGAAGAGCAGGGCACAGAGGGGGAGGACAGACAGCACTGGCTCCTTGCCAGCCCTTCGGCTGCCCCCTTCTCCACCAGACCCCCCTGGATAGGCTGGTGGGTGACTGGCGCTGCCTGGAAAGCTGCCCAAGCTGCCAGCAGCCCCTGCCATGGCTGCTGTGTTTCACCCTGGGGCTCAACACCTCATGGCCAGGCCCTGCAGACCCCACGCTCAGGCCGGTTGCTCTGCCGCCAGCATCCCTGCTGGGACGTGCTGGCAGTGGGAGCCCGTTCCCGTCAGCACTGCTGCTTCTCTCCTTGGCATGGCACAGCCATGGGGCAGAGGGCCGGGGAGGCAGGAGAGCTGGCAGCAGCCAGCACAGCCCACAATGCCCAGGAAAGCCTGAGCTGCCACGTTACCCACTGTTCCACCCTGGGCTGCTGTCCCGGCTGCCCCCTACTCACTGTGTCAGGCCTCTCGGTGAGCCTGAGGATGGCCCTGAGCACCAGGCTGGGCATCCCCAGGCACTGGCTCTGCAGATAAATGGGGAAGATTTCCAGGGCACGGACCAGCTCTTCACTGATGTTGGTAAAGTCCAGCATCTGAAACACAGGCAGTGGGAGCTGCTGAGGTGTGGTGCTGGCTCCAACCATCAGCTCAGGACAAGGACGCAGGGCAAGACCAAGCCCAGACAGAGAGAGGCAGCAGGGATTGCAGAGAGTCCCCGTGCCCCACACCACAGCACATTGCTTGCTCATCTGCTCCTCCATGGTACCAACCAGAGCCCACCCACTGCCCCAGCTTTCCCCACAGTGGTGGGCATGGGAGAACCGAGCATCGGGGGGAGCTTGGAGTGGTGCCATCAGGCTCACCTCAATGAAGAAGACCATAGCGACCATCTGCCAGGTGGGGTCCTCTGTCCTGAGGAGCTCTACCAGATGGCAGAAGATGGCGGAGCGCAGGCGCCTTGGCATCTTCATCATCTCCCTGACGGGGAAGGAGGCACTGTCAGGCCTGAGCCAGGCAGGCACATCTTTTGGGGGTTTGCACCAGCCTGGACATCGCCAGTCTGTACCACTTTCTCCAAGTAATGGGGACCCCACTGCCATCAGCCCCAAGGGAGGGGGTGGCATGGGGTACCCTGTCCCCAAGGAGCAGGGAGAAGGGGCTCTCACCTGGCGATAATGCGCACTCCCATGAGGTGGGTCTGGGAGCTGAGCAGGGTGTCCCAGCCACCCTGCGCCTCGATGGCCAGTACCTGGTTCTCAAAACCCATGCTGCAGAGCAGCACATTCATGGACTGCACCGCAGACCTGCACAAGGAGAAATGCTTAGCTCCCACCCTGGCTTGGCTCCGGGTGGTTGGCAGGGATGAGAGGAAAGGGATGGAGCACCTGATGGGAGTGAGCTGATCCTGTCGGTGCTCCGTCCAGAAGATGTGCACTTCCTGCAGCGTCAGCTCCGTGGTGAATGACGCTTGGAAAAGCAGCGCCAGGAAAAGCTGGGGGAAAATTGCCTCCACCTGCCACAGGCAGACAGACTGCAGGAGGATCTCGCTTATCGCCCTGGTTGCCTGCAGAAGACACCCGGACGCTAAGATGTCCCCTCATCCCTGGGGAGGTCAAGCCTTGGGGCGGGCAGGGAAGGGGAGCAGGGGCCCCGGACAGCTGAGATCAGCCCCGGAGGTCAGCAAGGCTTCGTCCAGCAACTCACAGCCAGGGAGAGGATGCGCGGGTTGTCCTTGGTGGAGGTGGAGGTCTTGCGCAGTGACTGGTTCACCAGCAAGCTGAGCAGCTCCCTCAGCACCTTGTCCGCAGCCCGGAGGTCAGACATCATCGCCCTCCACATGGCCCTGGCGACACTGCAGGGACACGGGGCTCTGTCAGCAGGGACACCCCAGAGGATGGCCGGGCTGAAATCCCTCGGGAGGGTCTTGGGGCCCCTCTCCTAGTGTGAGAGGAGCCCCCAAAGGCTGGTGGTCCCCTTACCGGGTGCATGTCGGGGAGCACTGCAGCAGGCTGGCCACCAACTCCCTGGGGTGTTTGCGCACAAGCACCACCAGGGCCCTGTCCAGGCTTTTGCGGGCTACCACCGCCCTGACGGAGGGCCGGCTTCTGTAGATGGCCCACACGACGTTCAGCACCTGGAGGGGAGACACGGGTGGGAGTGGGGATGTCAGCATGGTGAGCGCGGCCATTTCCCCAGCTCCTACTGGGAGCTGCTTCCGTTCCTAGTGCGGTATGCCAGCTCGAGACGGCATCAGTGCTAGCCAGGCACAGAGCCAGGGGAGGAACAGTCCCCCAGTGGGCTGGAGCATCAGCTGTGCCACCCATGGGCTATTCACCTGCCCCGGCTGGAAGGCACGGTCCGCCACAAGGACATCCACCATGTGGGCAGCCAGCCTGATGCTGTAGGCGCTTGGGTGTCTCAAGCTCTTGATAGCCATGAGGATGATGTCTGCCTGGTCGGAGGACTGGAGGTATTTTGTGAACATCTGCAGGATGAAGGAGAGGAGGGGAGATTTGTTGCCTCACCCAGAGCATCACCCAGAGCATCTTGACTGTGCAGTGAGAGCGGGGCACGGAGCCAGGCTGCGCTGGGGAGGAGACTGATGGTGGGCATCAGGGTCCCGCAGGGGACTGAAGCTCCCTGAGGGCCTTTGCCTAGCCCCTGCTCAGGAACAGCATGAGCCCCTGTCATCCCCACGCATCGGGTGTCCCTTCACTCACACTGAGCCAAAGGCACTTCTTACCAAGAAGATTTTGCGGGTGTGGCTGATTTTCAAAAGCTGCCAGGGCTTCATTGCTTGCCAGTCCTCCTGGAGCTGCAGCTGCTCTGTGCCATGCAGCCAGGGCCACCTGCCTGGGGGGGAGCAAAAACGGGGTGCTTAGAGAGAGGGTGCAGAAGTGGAAGTGCAGTCTGAGAGCATTGGGCAGAAAAGTTGCTGGCAAAGAAAAAGGGCACCAGCAGATACCCAGGGAGGGTCCAGGGCTATTGTGAGCGGGGGCAAGGCAAAATGACTTTTCAGACTGCAGGCAGGCAGGCAGGTTGGATAAGGCTTTCTCTCGTCAAGGAGAGTGGCCCCTGACTGCCCATGCCTGGGGGATCCAGCCTGACACAGCTTGTCTTACTTCTCTGCTGCAGGACAAATGTGTGCAGGTGATAGAGAGCTTCTGCAGCCTCAGGACGCATCCCCTTGTCCTTGCAGGTGCAACAGAGGGTGAGGTGCCCCACCAGCTTCCCCAGCATTACAAACTGATGTGTCTTGGAGCACTGATGCCTGCGGACTGTGGCTTGGGCAAAGCAGGGGCAGACCTGGGGGAAGAGAGGCAGTGTGAGCACAACGGGAGCCCCAGCTGCTCCCAGAGCAGCTAGGCAGCAGCCAAGAGCAGGGCAGGGCTGCCGGACCCAGGTTCCTGCCTGTGCCCGGGGCAGCCCTGCCCTGCCCTGCCCTGCCCTGCCCTGGGAGAGAGCATCGATGCCCGGGGCAGCCCTGCCCTGCCCTGCCCTGCCCTGCCCTGGGAGAGAGCATCGACAGGACAGGGGCAGGGCAAAGACCCCTGCTCCCGACCTGCTGGCTGGGTGCCCAGCTTCCCTGGGAGGTGCCGGGGCTCAGGGGCACAGGGACAGGGCACTGGGGCTGCCCAGACCAGGAGCTCGGTACCTGTGGCAGGGAGTAGGTGGTGATGAAGTTCACCAGCCTGGCGATCCGTGCCATGGCCCTCTCCTGCACCTCTGCCAGCTGGGAATCGGTGAAGGGCAGCAGCAGCTGGGAGGAGAAAAGCTGCTGGTGTGCCAGGGAGGTGGCATGGCACAGCATGGCACAGCCAGGCTTGCTCTGGCGCAGTGCCTGGGATGGGGCATGTGTCCTTCTTGCCCCTCACAGCAACCTGCTGCGGGCAGGCAGGTCACTGCATCCCGCTTCTGCTGCTGCCTCTGCTGCCTTCCATTCACTCCCCACCAAAAAACATCCCTCTGCCTCCCACCCAAGGACTCCAAGGCTTTGGGGTGACCACCTCACTGGGGACCTGTGGTGGGGGCTCTGGGATATGGCCCATGGTGAAGCTGGAGGGGGAAAGCCCCAGGGCTGGGCTCCCCTTGCCAGACAGGCAGGTCCATCTGGGAGGCAGTGTTGGGGAGGACGGGCAGCGGGCAAGGCTGCAGAGGTGGCGTGGGCTGGGGCAGGAGAAGGGGCTCTGGCGGGAGCCAGGAGGCAGGGGGGTGGGTGGGGGGCATGGCTGGTAAGGAGAGACATTCCCTGCCCCCCTCCTTGCACCAGGTGCTGGGGGTGGGCACCGCTCAAGCCAGGGGTCACTGCCCATGGGGACCCTGTGCCAAGGTCAGACCTCCAAGATGTTCTGCAGCTCCACGATGCCAAGGGTGCCGGCACTGCGTACCAGCACCTGCAGCATGCTGTCCATCGTGGCCAGGGTCTGTGAGGGGGACAGAGTCTTGGGGGCAGCCCTGGAAGCCTGGCAGGGGACGGCCGTGGCCCTGCGGTGCCCAGGAAGGGGCCTCGCAGCCAGGGAACTCCCCATGGTTCACCCCCTGGCACACCTTGGAGTAGAGTGAAGCATCAGGGCCCTGAGTGTCCTCCTGAGGAGGCAGGTGGAAGATGTTGCAGAAGCAGGCATACAGGAGGCTGTTCTTCTTCTCCTGCAGAAGCAGCCCCGCTCTGCTGCGGGGACAGAGGAGGAGGCAGACCCTGGGCTTAGAGACCTGAGCTGAGCCCCATGCCATGGGGGACCCCTCAACCCTCCATCACACTGGCACTTGCCTTTGCGGGGAAAACCCTGTGGCACCCCCTGCCCTGTTCTCTGCCTCCCTCTCAGACCCAGGACTGGGGATGCCCCCCACCTGGGACCGGTGCCATCGGGGCCACCAAGCTGGGGGCTGGGGCAGGTACCTCATGGAGATGATGGCCAGCATGGCTTGCTGCTGCACCATAATGCCCTGGGGGCCAGCGGGCTCCTCTTGCAGCAGCACCTGGGGAGCACAGCAGCGTGGGACAGCTCAGGATGGGGCAGTTTCCTTCGCCCAGCAAGAGCCTGTGGGGCTGGCAGAGCCCAGGTGCCCCCATCCTGGCACCCAGTGGTCCCAAGCCCCATGGCTGGAAGGGCTGTGCCCGTCACAGAGCCACAGGCTGGCCAAGGGACCTGCAAACATCCAGCCAGGCCGCCCAGGTGGCTTTGGAGCATCTCCAAGGATGGAGACCTGGAGCAGTGCTCATCCGCAACCCCCCTGCCTGGCCAAGCTCTCATCTGCCCCCGGGGCTGTGTCGCTGCCTGCTGCCCCTGCCCCTGCCCCTGCCCCTGCCTCAGCCTGACTGGCCGTCCCCTCACCTCGATGGTCTCCACCACCTCCGGCTGGCAGAAGTAAAGCATGTCCCACGCAGCGGAGTCCACGCTGGTGGTGCTGCAGACGGTGCAGATGGAGGCCAGAAACCTCAGCTTCTGGGCCTCTTGCTGCCAGCCAGGGAGGAGACAGACAGACAGACAGTGTCAGGGGGGAGAGACAGCCAGGTGGGGGGCCCAGCACAGCCCCCAGCACCTTCTGAGCACGGGACAGGGGCCGAAAGACAGGCTGGGAGACACGGGCACAGCCTCATAGAAGTGGCCACGGATACCTTTGGTCTGCTCCTGAGGAAGGCTCGAATGATGTCCAGGGTATTGTCTTCCTCCCTGGGCAAAGCCAAGGCAGAGCAGCACAGATCTGGCCAAGAGAGAGCAGGAAGGGCTGGGGGGCAAGCAGCAGGGAAAACCCGAGCCCTCTGCCCAGCTCCCAGGGATGCCACAAGCCCTTGCTCAAGGCTGGGACACCGGTGTCCCCTGTGTGCCCCAGGAGAGAGGGTGTGATGCTGGAGGGCAGCACAGGGAGGGGGCCCTGCTGTGGTCTGGTAAGGGATGCGCTGGCACCAGGGCACAGGGAGAGTCCCTGTCCCAGAACGCCAGAACAGAGCTCCCTTCCCGGCCACTGCGCTGTGGGAGCTCTGATGCCAGCCTGGCTGGGGGATGTGAGCCTGGCCCAGGACAAGGCAGGGCAGGCTGGGGAGCCCCCTGCTCCACAGCACCCGCACACTCACCTGCCCGCAGCAGCTGGACCTCGGACATCTCATGGGGCTTTGGCCTGGATCTGGGAGCCGGGGCAGCTCCAGCCTTCTCCACCCAGGCCTGCCTAACGTGGCCAGGGGGTCTCTCCGCCATCCTGCAGGAGGGAGGGAGGAAAGGGGTGAGGAGGACCCCCTGCCACCCCAGGGGTGGTGGGGGCAGAGGTGGCTGTGCTCAGGGGCTCCTCGCTCCCATCCTGTCCCAACACTGTCCTCCCAGACACTGCGGGAGCAGGGCTGGCTGCCACAGGGTGTCGCAAAGTACCCCAATGTCACTCCCCTAAGCCCCCTGATCCCCCCTCCCCAGAAGCCCTCTGGCTGCCCCGGAGCACATGGACCCCTCCTCGCCCTGGGGGGACGGGACTGGCTCCCTCTTCCTCCTTCTCCCGCTATGGGGCTGGGGTTTGTCTGTATGGGGGCATCCCCCTTGTCGCAGACACCCCTCTGTCCTCTGTCCCTTCCCTCCCAGGGCCTGGTGCCACCCCCACCTATGGCCAGGCCGAGCCGGGGAGCAGCCCCCAGCCCCTCAGGCACGCCGAGGCTCTTCCCTCGTCCTCAGGAGGCGCAGGACAAGGCCCGCCGGGCTCCCCTCGCTCGAAGGCAGGTGGGCACACCGGGACACCAGAGGCCTTCCTGTGCGCTCAGCCACAGCGATCTGCGACCGTTGGGGTCTGCTGGGTTGCCCTGGTTACGGCTGCCGCGGCAGGCGGCAGGGTTCCATCGGCCGTTCGCTGGCACGAGGGAGGGGGGGAGTCCCCCCTCCCCCCCTCCCCGGGGCCTACGCCCCCGCTGGGCTCAGCCCGGGCCTGCTGGGTCGTCTGAGCGGGCGCGGGGGCCCGGGCCGGGGTGCTGGGGGACGCGCTACGCCCGGGGTGGTGGGGCCGGGAGCGAGGTGGCGTGGGCACAGAGGGGTCGGTGCGTGGGGACGGGCGGGAGGTGAGGCGAGAGGCCGGTGGGCAGCGGGAGGCTGCGGGTCGGGCCGTTGCGGCGAGCTCGGCCCAGCAGCGGGGAGCAAGGCGGACGGCAGCGGCGGCGGGGCCGGCAGGTGGGTACGGGCGGGAAGGGGACGGGAACGGGGGAGCGGGGGAAGAAGGAAGGAAGGAAGGAAGGAAGGAAGGGGGAAAGGGGAGGGGGAGAGGGGTCTGGTGATGGGTCAGGGATGGGGTCGATGAGGGGGTCAGGGATGGGGTCAGGGATGGGTCAGGGATGGTCAGTGAGGGGCTGGGGGCCACTTGTCTGGGAGGTCCAGCCGTGGGGTGGGCGCAGTGATCAGCTGGGTGGTGCCGTTCAGGTTTGTGCAGCCTGTGCGGGTGTAGCGTGGTTTGGAGTGATGGGGGGGTGCAGGCAGGGTGGGCTGCGCTGTGCAGGGGTGCAGTCTGTTTTGGGTGCTGGGGGAGGTGCCCTGGACAGACGTGTCATTCATGCTGGGGAAGCAGAACCAGGCGCTGGTGAGCCGGTGCAGCGGTTCCTCCTGCGCAACATTCTTAGGAAAACTCTCCTTTTTCTTTCCTTTTCCTTGCTCCTTCGCTTCCAGATCTCCGTGGTCGCAGTTTGTGCTGCCTCACCTCCAGCACAGCGTGCAGAATGAAACGACGGTCACAGAATTCGTCCTCCTGGGGTTCTGCAGCACCCCAGCCCTGCAGCGCTGCCTCTTTGGCCTTTTCTCTGCCCTCTGCTCTGCCACTCTGATGGGAAACGCACTTGTCTTTCTGCTTATCTGCCTGGACTACTGCCTCCCCATGTACTTCTTCCTCTGCCACCTCTCCATCGCGGACATCTGCTACGCCTCCAGCAATGTCCCCCGTATGCTAAGGAGCCTCCTTGGACAAGGCAGAACCCCCTCCTTTGCTGGGTGTGGGGCACAGAGCCATCTTTATTTAATCTTTGCACTTACGGCGTGCGTGCTGCTGGCCATCATGTCTCACGTTCGCTATGTGGCAATCTGCCGTCCCCTGTGCTATGTCCTCATCGTGATCTGGAGGCTGCGCCTCACCCTTGCCACGGTTTTGTGGGCTTTGGTGTTTGTATTTGGTACACTGCAAGCCTCTCTGGCTTTACACCTGCCTTTCTGTGGCCCCTGCGAGGTTGTCCACTTCTCCTGTGAAATTCTTGCTGTCTCAAAGCTGGCCTGCCCTGCCGCTCCTGCCAATAAAGTCCTGATCTTTGCTGTTTGTGTGTGCTTCTTCCTCTTCCCTTTAGCCCTAATCCCGATTTGCTCCCTGGACAGCCTGGCCACCGATCTGCGCATCTGCTCTGTGCCAGGATGGCACGAAACCACCTCCACCTGTGGCTCCCACCCGACCGTGGTGGGTGTCTTTTATGGAAACGCCATCTTCGTGTACGCGGGGCCCGGGAGCGGTAACTCCTCTGGGAGGGAGAAAGTTCTTTCCCTTTTCTACAGTCTCGTCAGCCCCAGTTTGAACCCCGTCATTGACAGTCGGAGGAACAAGCAGGTGAAGGAAGCCTTGCTGAAGCTTCAGAGAAGGAAGAGGGTCTTTCATTCCCTCTAGCTGGCGCTCTAGGCTTTCACCTGTCTCCTGTCTTTCTGCTCTTTCTTCTTGAGCTCTTGCAGTATTTCTCACGGAATGTTAAGTGGTTAAAAGTGTCCTGGTTTCAGCTTGGATAGAGTTAACTGTCTTCCTAGTAGCTGGTACAGTGCTATGTTTTGAGTTCAGTATGCAAAGAACCTTGATAACACTGATGTTTGCAGTTGTTGCCGAGGAGTGTTTAGATAAAGTCAAGGATTTTTCAGCTTCTCATGCCCAGCCAGCGAGAAAGCTGGAGGGGCAGAAGAAGTTGGCACAGGACACAGCCAGGGCACCTGACCCAAACTGGCCAACAGGGTATTCCATACCATGCGACATCCCATCTAGTATAGGAACTGGGGAGTGGGGGGGAAATCGCTGCTCGGGGACTAGCTGGGTGTGAATGGTGGGTGGTGAGCGATTGCACTGCGCATCATTTGTACATTCCGATCCTTTTATTATTGCTGTTGTCATTTTATTAGTATTATCATTATTAGTTTCTTCCTTTCTGTTCTATTAAACCGTGCTTATCTCAACCCACGAGTTTTACTTCTTTTTCCAGATTTTCTCCCCCATCCCACTGGGTGGGGGGGGAGTGAGTGAGCGGCTGGGTGGTGCTTAGTTGCTGGCTGGGGTTAAACCACGACAGAGACAGAGTCACAGCAGCACAGAATGGATGCTGAAAGAGACCTCTAGAGATCATCCAGCCCACCTCGGCTGCTCGAGCAGGGCCAGCTGCAGCAGGCTGTGAGTCTGCTTCTCGAAGGTTCTATTGGCTGCGTTGCTCCCAGGTTGTGGAGCTCGCATGGGAAATGGGCAATGAAGAGGGATGAAGTTTCCAGGCACTTTCTGGCCGGTGCAGTGATTTTTTATTTTTTTTTCCCTTCTGATTTTTTCTCCCCACTTCCTGGTCTTGCGGCTGCCCAAGGCACAGCCAGACAAGCGGAGGAGGGTCCCTGCCTGGCCTGCAGCTCCCTCCCTCGCCATTCTTGGGGTGATTTGGGGTTATGTTGCTGTGTCAGTGAGGCAAAGCTGGGCTCTTGGGGGCTGAGGTCAGTGGGACCCGAGGAAGGCCGTGATGGTCTTGAGGCTTTGAAGGGCTGTGCACCGAGCCCTGTCCCCGCTGGAGGGGACGCTGGTGGTGTTCAAGACGAAGGCCTTGCAGCCCTTGTTGTCGTGTGTGCCCGTGTCCCCCCCGGCCCCCAAGGTCTGTTGTTGTCGCAGGGGCACTGTGCTGCTTTCTGCGTGGGGCCGTGTCCGTGAGTCCTGCAGGGACCTGTCTGTCCTGGCTTCCCCACCAAAGGGCTGCTGCCCCTGGGGAAGGGGACAGGGAAGTTGTTCCCGTTCCCACCCCCCCACCATCGCCTGCCCAGCTGGTGGAGACTGGGCCCTGGTGGTGGCTGGGTTCCCCTCGTGGCTTGCTGGCTCAGATTTGGGGCTCAGTGGGGCTTTTGCACCTCTTGGGGGCTGTTTCTTGGTGTCCCCTGTGCTCCCTCCCCCTCCCACACAGGCACCGAGCAGTTCTAGAGAAACAGCTTTTAATTAAAAAGACAAGAGAAAAGGTCCCATCCAAGCTGGTCTAACCCCTCCCTAGCCACCCCCGCCCACCCCCCCTGCCATATACCCCACCCCTCCTCTCCCACCCCCCCCACTCCCCCCATCTCCATCCCTCTCACCCCTGTCTAATCCCCACCCCCACACACACCCTCACGTTGGCTGCCAGAGCCCTGCGCTTGCTGGGTGCCATTGGCAAGGAGCTCTGCGCCTGCCTCTTCCTCCGCTTGCCGGCCGTGGCAGGTGGGGACGGTGGCAGGTCCATCCCCGCACCCTGCCACGGCTCCTGGGGCTCCATCCCGCCGCCGTTGACTAGTTTGAGGCTCAGCATGGCGTCACTGAGCTCGGGGATGCAGTAGTCGGGGGTGAGCATCTCCTCAGGCAGCGAGAGCGAGCTGAAGTCGTGGTCGGGGGTGTCTGTGCTGGTGCCAGCAGCATCCTCGGGCACGGAACCTCTGCTGGGAGCATCCTGGCTGACCCCCACTCCATCCAGGGAGCAACCGAAGAGCCTTAGGGCCTCTTCCAGGAGCATCTCCTCGGACACTGCAAGGTCGCCTGCAGTGTCCCCAAGGGCTTCGTTGTTGGCGGCAGCGCAGGGGCTGGTGTGGACATCGCTGCCCGGGGGTGCCCCCACAGGGGTGGCCGTGCTGGCGATGTTGATCTGTGCCAGCTGCCCCTTGATGTGCTGGTAGCCAGGGATGGACACTGGCAGCTCCAGAGGGTCTGGGGCCACCCCACTCCTCTGGTTTTTGTAGGGTGTGAGGTATCGTGGTTGGCCCTGGGGGGCCCCGCAGCCCCCGGGACCCCACAGGGCAGCACCCGGCAGAGAAGCGGCGCCTTGGCTGAGCGTGGCGGTGGCCGGTGGAGGCAGGTCGGTGGTTGTCCACTGGATGCGGAAGACCCAGGGGTCGAAGAGGCAGCCACATGGAGCCCTCTGCAGACCTGTGTGGGTGAGGGGGAGCTGTGCTGGGCCGGGGGAACTGTCCAGGGGCACCCGCCGAGCCGGCCCCGTTGGCCGACATCCCCCAGCTCTGGGCCAGGGGTGGGGGGAGCTTGTGGCCGGGGTGATCCCCACGGGGTGAGCCACTGTGCCGGTGGGACGGGGTTGCAAATCGGGGAGGAGACTCGCATCTAGGAGGTGAAAGGGGAGAGGTGGCCCCAAATATTTGGGGAATTCTCTGCAGATGGGCTTTACTGGGCACGCGCCGCCCGGGCGAGGGCAAGGATGCTCACCGGGGCTTGCTGAACCCCCATGCGAAAAGTGCCCCAAGGGTACCAAGGACACAGGCCTCTCGCTCCCGCTGTGTGAACAGTGTGTGGCCTGGGGGAGTCGGGACAACTGCCGTGAACCGGAAGCCAAAGATCTCTCCTGGCCTGTATCCTGGTAATCAAAGAGATTGCGCTCTGTTCGTGAGGCACCTCTGGCTGCAAGATTGTGCAAGGCCATGTGCTGCGTAACTTGTGGCAGGGACCGATGCTGGGGGCGTGAAGGCAAGCGCGCTTCTAAAAGCATAAAACTCCGTTTCATTTCAGAGCGCAGCTGAGCCACCCCGCTCCTCCAGACTCTGCCATCTGCACCGCTGTGGCTGGGACCGGGCAGTGCTGCACATCCCAAAGGCCACCAAGTCACACCCGTGTCCCTGCTGCTTTGCCGGGAGCTTCTGCGATGCAAGCGATGTTCTGGGGGCTGATCTCTTGGACTACAGCTACCCCGTCCCTGACCGGCAGCTGGCCAGGAGGGTTGTGTCCAGGGTGGAATTCCACCTCTCTGACAAGAACCTGGCCAAGGATGCTTTCCTCCTGAAACATGTCCAGAAGAACAAGATGGGCTTTGTCAGCATCAAACTGCTGACGTCCTTGAAGAAGGTAGGCAGCGCGTTGCGTTGGCCAGCCGAGGTGGGAAGTGGCCTCCATGTGGAAGACGCCTGGATGTCTGGGTGTCTGGGTGTGCTCTGGCTGTCTGCCATGGCCAAAACACTGCTGTGTTATCAACAGCTTTCTAGCTACCAGTACAGAGCACAGCACTACGAGGGCTGCTGTGGGGTAAAGGAACTCCAACTCAGCCAGATCCAATACAGAAGGAAAGTGGAGAAACAACAGAGGGAGCAGCCCAGGGACACAGAGCCCCAGGTCTCATCTGGCCGCTCCTGTGACCATACGGTGTATGCAAAATCAAATACCTGAAGTGCTCCCTTAGATGCAGTTTACAGCCAGGGGACAAGAAGGTGGCAGTTCTGCATTTTGCAGCTCCCAGGCTGATGGCAGAGCCAAAGCAAAAAAAACAAACCCCAAACCAAACCAACCAAGAGAGGTAAAACTGGAGCGCAGGGAGCAAATGCTTTTCTTTCACCTTAGGCCAACTGCTTGGACGCTCTCTATGCTGCCCTGCCGCAGAGGGCATCCCTCTCGTACCAGTAAGAGACATAAGAGTGAATTAAAGCCAGGACCCCAAACCAGACCAAAAACCCGGTTGTGATCAAGAAGAAAGTGGAGAATGCATCAAATATAACAGAAAATTATTTTGGACATTCTCTGTTTACATTTGAAAAAAAGAGAAAAAAAAAGAGGAGGAATTAGGTATTAAAAGAAGAGCACTGAATGATAAAGCCATAGCAGTCCCTCTACCACTACAAACCCACACCCCCACACGCACGTACGCACACAGACTGAACACCACCAAACTCCCCTTGACTGTGACATTCACCTCAGCTTGCTGGTCTAGAGATACAGAATGCCTGAAGCACACCAAGGATAACTGAAAACATCTGCATGGCTTTAATGGGAATCCTCCAACTGAAACAAAGCGCCTTCTCCCTCTGTCTGCGTTGGCACATCCCCGAGTCACGCTCTCACTCCTCTCCTTCAAAGTCAAGATTCCTAAACGTGAAAAGCGGGAGTGGGGAAAGGCGAAGGGAAGAGAAAAAGAGGGAGAGCATCATCAGTGGAAGACCTGCCAGCTGCTGCTGATTCAGCCCTGTTTGGGGGACCACCCCAGCAGAGAGGAGTTGGTTTGCATGCCACGGTCCTCACTGCCTGTTCCCAGGGACAGGCCGTTTGCTCAGCCTTGCCGGCCAAAGCGTGGGAAAAGCATAGGTGTGCGCTGTCGCTTGCTGGGGAGCACGGTCACGATCACATGCAATCCTTTACCTTTTTCCTCCCTGGATTCAAAGGGTTTCTGTCTTCAAAGTGAGAGCCTTCCATATGGTCGTTTGTGACATTTCATCCAGGATAACAATCTCAGAAGGATCAGTCCTGCAATAAATATTTTACATAGCAATCCGTGATTATGGGAACTGATGCCACCAAGGGCATTAGCATCAGCAAGAGGAACAGCGGAGCCCCGAGAATCAAAGCTCTGCATAAGTGTGGGAGGTTTTGCTGGATGAGGAGTTTTGGGAGGCAAGCCCGGGAGCTGCAGAGCAACAGCTCTGTGCAAAGGCTCTTGCTGGGGCTTAGCCCCGGTCCGGGTTCCTAAGCCACTGCTGGTACAGATCACGCCTGCAACTCCTCATGTGTTAAGTATGAGGATCTCCAGCTACCGTAAAAGCACCGATGAGGCAAGGTCTGGGGATCAAACGCGAGTGCTGCAGCCACTCTGCTTGCGGTCAGAGCCTTGCAATCACTTCCTGCAGCCCTGCCCCCGAATTCGATTTTCCCACCAAGCTGCCTGCTGGTTTCTGTGGGATGCCCCACAAAGAGGCAAGTGGAGAAAACTCTGCCAAACACCATCAAGCTAATCTTGCCGGGGGTCCTGGCGCTTGGTGGGGCTTTACCCGTCACTGCTTTGCTTTGGGATATCCACGTTACTGGTCTTCCCCACGTTCAGCTGAACTGAACTTGCAGCAGCAGCAGCTTCCATGGCCCTCCTGGACTCCTGATGTAAAAAAGGGACAAATCACGTTCTCTGTCTTTGATCAAAGTGGAGATAAGCTGAATGCCCAGCACAAACTTAGCAGTCTGCCCTCCGCTTCTGCCCCTTGGCAGCTATAGGTATTAGTGCAGCAGGGGAGAAACCGTTCACTCCAAAGATTTCGGGGCAGGGGGACTGTGTGTTCAAAACACGATTATGAGCAAGTCTTGCCAGCAGCAGCAGCCGCAGCAGCATCTAATAATAATCATCATAATGATAATGACCTTTGTGAAAAACGACTCGTTTTAAAAATTACACCTGTATTCAAGCGTTCAGCTCACTGCTACTTGAGGAAACAAAGGTTACAAAAGTTACAGGCTATTGGGATCTATTTCGATTGAGTGCTGATCTTCCCCCAACATTTCCAGACAAGCTGTAAGAGAAACAGGCAATCTCACAGACACACGGAGATGTCCAGCCCCGAGGACACAGCAAGCCTTACCTCTTCTTCTTCTCCAGCTTCATTTCTGGCATCGTCCAACTTCTTCTTCCTTTCTGGCATAAGGTCATCCAGAAAGCTGAGCTCTCGCTTTGAGAAGCAGAAATCCATCGCTTTCCGGACAAATACGAGAGCCAAAACCTTCACGAATAAGAGGGAAGATGCGGTGAGCTCAGAGACGATGCCACCTCTCACAACAACGCTGCAAACACCCCGCTGCCGAGCGGTGGCAGCTCTTACCATCATGGGAAAGATGATGGCGGCACGGGACACCTTGATGGTCCAGAGCAGGACGAGGCAGGTCAGCTGGATCGCCGTGAAGAAATGTACCTTTCGCAAGGGCACGTGCCGCAGGTAGATGAAATCCGGCTGGTGTTTCGCTGGCATCCAAAACAGCTTCAAGCGATCAAAGAACTGCGAAATAAAAGGGAAAGGTTGCCACCTTGGGACTGCGGCAAGTTGCTGGCCCTCTCGAGACGCGGAGGCACTTTGCAGCATCTCGCTTGCCATCAGAACTCCTGGATCCCACCGCATTCCTCCTGGGAGCAGCACCCATTTTCCCTTCGCTCCATCTAGCAACCGGCTTGCCCCTGAGAGCTGCCCACCAAACGGCAACTATTCCATGCCATTCCATTATTAGCATTTCTCGGCCCACTGAATCCCCCTGCGAGGATTTCCACCAGTGGTAGAAACTGCCTTCCCTTTGCACCAAATTCCCCCGCTTTTCACGTAACCAAACACTGACCTGCCCTAAACCCTGCAACAGAGAGCGCTGAACTTGCCTGGTCCTCCCAGCCCTATCTACCTCCTGTGCCTCCACCAATCTCTTTCTTACACAAAAGAGTTTCATTGCTTGCTCTGCGAGAAGTTTTTCCCATGCCACTGCTTTTTTCCCTGCTGCTACAGAGACAAAATACCAGGGAGCCGACATGCTGCACGCTGTAAAAGAGTCTGTACCTGAATTCTTCTGAGCGATGACACACCCATGTAGAGAAAGACGCCATAAAGCACAGGCATTGGTATAAACGGGGGGGGGGGGGGGGGAAAAAAAAAAAATAAAGAATGCAATCGTTTCTTTTTCTGTATTGCATTTTCAGTATTACCACCCTCTTCCACAGGCACTGCCTAAAATTGCTTGAAGCTTTCCAGCTTCCATTCAGGCTTAGAGATGGGTCAGATATTAACCATTGTTTTGCCATTTTGTGCGCACGAGTGAGCTAAGGCTCTGCTTTAGGCTGAACTTGGGAGTTATCTCTCCTCAGAATAATCCTATTTTCCAGAAAGGTTGGAGGAAAATAGGCGATTTCACCCGTGCTACCCTATGCCGCATTCTCTGGCGGTAGAAGAAACACTTCTGCCTATTCTTGGGGCAACAGGCAAAGGCCACAGGCCTCCTTTTAGCCTAGAGACGAGATTACTTTGTGGGAGGAACGTGCAAGGAAGCCCACGGGGATGACCTCAGTGTGTTTAGCTCCTGGGAACGGCTGCTCCGCGGCATTTGGGGAGCAAATTGCAGCCACTAAAGGGCTGCCTGTTTGAAACAGAGCAGATGTGCTCGTCTGAATATGCTCAACTGTAACCCATAAACATGGGTGGGCCTGAAAGACACCCAAAAATTCAAGCAGTTGCGTTGCTTGCTCGCCTCGAGCACACCAAATGGGGGCCTGAAGGGCTGCAAAACCTAACCGAGGCTGGTTCCCACCGTTGGTCAAGCCCCAAGGGTTGGGACCACCTCCTCCTCCTCCGCTCCACAACTAACTACTCAGGCCTGCAGAGAGGGGACTGTTTTTCTGTAACCTCCAACAAGCTCACGGTTGTTGGGTGGTTTGCATTTTCCTCTCACCTTTAACACGGAAGTGAAGAAGACAGAGCAGCCCATGAGCACAAAGATCAGCAAGCCAGTGACTCTCTGCTCTCGTATCCCCAGCAACTTGGGTTGTTCTCCTGGAGCTGAGCAGTCAGACTCTACTTTGAGGCTATTCACGTGGGTGATGGACAGGACGGTCGCAGCCACAAACCAGGGCAGCCCCATCACAGAGCACACCCCGAGCATCACGGCCACCACAAAAAGGTCCAGGTGGTACCCGCATCCTTTCTGCAGGCAGGAAAACAAGAAACAGAGCATCCCATAGCACAAGAGCAAGGATAACATCGCAAGTCAGACTCAAACCCTGCTCGAGCACAAGTCAACTTCTTCAGAATTCAAAACAAGAAATGGAAACAAGCAAGGGTGTATGCAGGCTTTGCACAAGCACCTGGCATGAAAATCTGGCAGGAGTTCAGACACAATGGATATGCAGAGCTTGTGCATTAAATACTTCTCCAAAAAACAACAAGCCACAACCCAAAAGCACCAAACCATTTTTTCCACTCACAAAGAAAACTGTACCACTTGCAAGGAAGGTGTGACTCTGAGTTATCCCTGGCAGCGCATCAAAACAATTCATTCCCCACACCTGCTGCTGCTGCCATTTTAAAACAAAAACGCAGTTCTCTATTGCTCCAAGATTAATTTGCTCCTCCAAAAGGTTGCTCATCTGAACTGCCCTGTCACTTGCTCCCTGCATCATCGTTAATCCAGGAGAGCATCCTGCCACGCAGCCTGACCTTGTCCCAAACCAATGCCTTCAGAAAGCATCGGGAATAAGAGCTTCCCCCCAGACCTGCAGCCCAGAAGGGGCTGGAGTCATCTCTCGCAGGCCCTTACCTTCAGCTTGTGCTCCTTCCTGTTCACAATAACGGCACTGATCTGCTGGTCCATGAATATCAAGATGGTGCAGAGCAGAGCTGGGACGAGCGCAGCCAACACCGTCCACCAAGGGTTGGGTCCTATGGGGTTGATGAACCACCCGCGGTCGTCTCTGGTAGGCTGCAACAAAGCCCACACATCAGCATTGTCTCCCAGCCCAGGCACTCCACTGGCTTTCATTTTCCCCTCCCTCCTTGCGTCAGAGCACCTCCCAGCCCTGGCTTCATGTCCCCCTCTCCCGGGGGCTTCAGCAGTGCCAGTCTCCTCCTTGCAAGCAGCTCTAGATACTTCCCCTGTAGGTATCTAGTTTTGGGGCCATCTTCTCGTTTCCAGGAGGAAGCAAGGCACTTGGAGGTGGAAGAGGAGATGGTCACACCACCAGCATCTCCTCCAGACTCAGCCCTGCCCTGCCCCGGCATCACCTTGTGGCACCCCCACGTGCCAAAACACCCCGTTACCTTGAACGCATGGGGGACCTGGAGCTTCGGCGATGGGATCCCAACCACAAAGTCAAGGAGCACCATGATGACGATGGTGAGGAAAACAGCAAAGTCGCTCACTGTGGACCGTACCTGGGGCGAGAAACCAGAGGTGAGAGGGGCATGGCAAACAGGGCCGTAAGGTGAGATGCAAGAGTTGCAGACATCCACAACATTAAGGCTGCTTAACCAAATCCCACCACCCCTCTGAGCACATGCAGCCTGATCCCTTGCTTAGATACTGCTGCTGTGTTTGTCCCTGTGAGATCTGGGGTCAGACAATAAAAAAAAGCTTAACTAGGCCAACAAGGGTTGGTTTAAGTCAAAATCTAAAAATAATAATAATAATATTAAAAATAAGAAAACACATGTCTGCCACTACAGCTACACTCACAGCTACAATGGCAACAAGGCACTGAGGCATCCTTTAGTCCTCAAAAGGAAGCTCCTCATTCGAATCTACTTTCCACTCGAGCACATAATGCGCAGAAGGTAGGGGAAAAAAAACAAACCGAAAACCCCAACCCCCAAAACTTTGGGAAACCTGACTTCCTACTACCTGAGGAGAAGAAAAAAAATAAAAAAAAAATCAAACCCCAAAAATCTTCAATCTGGGGCAGGTCACGAGGCAGGTGGGAAACGCTACGATGATTTTGCACTCATGGAAATGAGTGTGGGACATCCAAGCTCTTGGAGAGCTTGGCCTGCAAGGCCAACGTTTCCCAGCTTGACCAAGGCAGGGCAAATACTGCTTAGTGCTCCAGGAAAGCCATTTTGGGAAACGAGTGCGGAGATGGACACTGGCCACCTCCTTCTACTTACTCTGGTTGGAAAGTAGCGGCTGGTTTTAAACTTCTTCAAGAAGCTTGACAGGGCAAAGGTGGCAAAGAAGAGGATGCAGCACCAGAAGAATACATCAGGGGTGTAGGGGCCGTCGCGTCCACAGGCAGGTCCTTGAAACTCCCCACGCAAATACTGACATTTCTGGAGAAACAGAGCGTCAGGACACAAAGGCAGTGCACGTGCGGCAGGGAAACCTCGCATAGCTAGGGGGTTTTGAGGATCTTGGTCCAAGATCCACGACCCTGTAAGTGCTCCTGCCAATGGAGATTTATATTTAATGAGCAGCAGCAGCTGAACAAGTGACACATCGAACTACACAGCGGAGAAATGAGATGTGAGGAGACACCATACGCTAGTAACACATTACAAGAAACACTCATCCAGGTGACACTCTTCCATCAGTTGCTTGCATTCATAGCACTGTGTTTCCTTAACTGCATCTGGCTTCAGTCCTGACATCTTCCCGCAAAAAACAACATGCCAGGCTCTCCCAACCCTGTGAAGAAAACCTCATCAGCTTTCCTAACTAAAAAGTAATTCTTTTAAAAATTATTTTTAAACCTGAAAAGGACTAGGATTCACAGGACTAGCATCATTACATTCACTTCACGGTCCTCCTCAAAATGGGAGAACAAAAGATAATTGACATGACAAACGCCACAGTTACAGACGTTCCTTCCTGGGGGTGCAGTTCGCACACCTAGGAGCTCATGCATGCACGAATGGGTGATGCCAGGCAGCAGCCTTCTTACGTGCCTCTGACCTCAGGAAGAAACAGATAACATGAATACTTTTACTCCATTTGCATCCTGAGGACCAGAGATGAAGCCCAAGATTTGCCTAGATGACACAGTCAGTTCCTTTAAGGGATGAAATTGTTCGTTTGAGTTTGGCTTCAAGGACTCCCACAGCTGGCGATTAACTAAGAGGTATGCTACAGCGAGGAGCCCGACACACAGACTGCAGGACAACTCCTCACGCCAGGCCTCTGAGCTTGCAGTTCTCCGCAGGGCCCGGTGCTGCCTGAGCAGGTGGATGGACTTCCCAGTTCCAGAAATACAAGCTCGTGAATCAAACCCTCCTCAAGCACGCAGGCAAAACTGGCTGCGCTTTAGCGAAGCAAACCAACAACGAGGCTTCCTTTGTTTGGGTGCCTCCTGTCTGACGATGCTCTGGGCTACTTTCTCTTCCTGGCAGCAACAGGAATAAGTTGCTCTCATACCTACCAGCTTCTGACAGAGAAAGAGGATGATCTCGTTCTTGCCTGCTAGGACCAGGGGTGGCAATAACGCAGTCTGCCGAGACTGGAAGGGGATGCCTTGGAGGCGGAAACACGCGGGTGTTCATTACTCCTGGGCACTCGGAATCACGGGAGGAGATGATGCCGAAGGGCCTGATCCGATTCACAAACTGACGCACCTTAGGACTGAAAAGGCTTCTCCTTCCACTAACTTACTTTTCTCTGCAACAACAGCCTCAGGAGAGTAACTTCTCCGTAACCCTTTACACTACAGCAACTACAATACTTAATCCTAATGTACCTTACAAGAAAACTACTGCGGTCTTCTCTACTAGAGGGCCAAGGCTGCTGCGCCTGTAAGGAGCGCTTTACGTTTTATTAACCTTTTGAAACAACGCACTAGCTTTCCTTGCAATCGCATTACGTGGGCTTCCTGGGACTTTATATATGCACGTTCGTTTTCTCTGGCTAAATCTGATTTGGAACGCAGGGGTGGCCATCTGAAAACACTGCAAAACATTCTTTTTACATACATCAGTTCTCTGGTGAAGGCAACAACTGAGGAGGATCTTCAGCTAATGTAAAACTGCGAAGCTCAGAGGAGTCGTACTCCAGCTAAAGATCTGCGCACTACTAGGCAGGAATGTCAAATTAAGCAATGCCCAACAGATACAAGTCATTGGACCTTTTCTTTTACAAGTAGGAAAGAAAGGGTACACAGAAAGATAGTGGTCTGTAGAAAATGGATGTAAATCATCAAGATTTCCAAGGATTACTCGAATCGCTTCCTGGAGAGGCCAAAACAAGAAAGGAAGGAAGAATATTAACAAGATAGCCACAATCCCACCGCCAAGTACAGTTTTCAGGCTTGGGAAAAAAAAATAACATTACAGTTTGCAGGAGTCATGGAAGAGCAGGTTCCAGATATTTTGCTTTTCCTCCTCCCCTTCTTCCCCCTGCTCCCTCCCATCACCTTAGAGCACGCTGCCCTAACAGATTCACAGAAACTGAAGTGAACGAATATCTTAACCCTGAATTAACATAGAAGCAATACTATGGAGAGTGGAGGTGTGCTTTTAAATTTAACAAGTTCTACATTTAAGAAGCCTCCTCCTTGCCAGCACAACACATGCAAGTATTGACCTGTTTCAAAAATAAACATATTCCCCTTTTTCGGAATATTGACCCAATTCAGTTACAAAGGAACTGTAATTCAGCCCCAACAAACTCCTGCTTTATAAACGGGAAACTTTTTCTAGGAATACCTTTTGTTGGGAAGTGGCTTGCTGAAAAAGGACATGGGCCTGTGGAAAAGTTGTGCGAGCAGAGTTCTGTGTGAAAGAATGTCAGTTTGAGCAACAAGACTAGGCCTTGGCTGAAAATAGCTGGCTTTACTGATATTGGGAGGAAAACAACAGCTGGTCTCGCTGTTATCAGGAGAAAGACAGGGACGGTGTGACCTTGGCATAACTTCACAAGTAACTTTTGAAGAAGTTCTCATGAGAAAGTTACTGAACACGCGTAGCTGCCAACCACAAGTGGGTGTGTTTTAGTAATGAATAAACATTAGCAATGTACCAATCATATTAGGACTAGTAGGCATAATTATCGCAAACTGTATAAATATGAGCTATCCGTGCAAATAAAGTTGAATCACTTCTATCACTCATATTGGGTCGACTTATGTGCATTCCTCCGCCGCTCCAACAAATGGCGCCCGAACGGGGACCGAAGAAAGGGGAATTGGAGCGACGGACACTGAGAAGCACCGGTAGCAGCGACCGGGGGGCAAAAGATTAACCGAACGCTGATCGTCTTGGTTGGTGTGTTAACTCTCGTGCCTGGACCGTCCAAAAGGGGTTCGCTGTCAGTGAGGGCTACTGGAAAAAGGCTGCAAAGACTTTTTAACCGAGGTGCCTTAATCAAGGTAGCACCCAGGAGTATCAAGAAGCCGGCCGGCAATGGATCAAGAGGTAGCCCTAAAATTATTACAGTGCTTTTTAGAAAAGCGGGGAGTAAACTGCATTAAGCAAATTTCGGGGTTAGTCGCGCTGGGTCGCGTTAAGGGATGCTTTAAGAATCCGGATTTATTATTTAAGGAGAGTGAATGGCGTAGATTAGGAGACGTATTATGGGATATGGTAACTGATGATGATAAATCAGCTAAAAAACTAATGAAGCAAGGACAGAAACCTTTCAATTAGTGTGGGTACAGCTTCTGAGCTTAGTACCTGGAATGCTATCGGAACCTCCCTATGGGATGAAATTAGTGACGGGTCTAAAGAAGTTAAAGATCTTGTAACTTTATGGAAATTGATTAAGACAACTCTGTAAGAAATGAAAGCAGATCGTAAAGCGTCTGCGTCTGCTTTTGCTGCTCTCTCTCTCCAACCGCAAGCGAAAGGGAAAAGCGGGGAGAAAAACATAATGCAGCGAGAGAGACTTTTTGGAGCTTGTTCGCCTACTCTCGCGCCCTTGACTTCTGCTCCACTCCCTGGGACTGCCGATATTAATCAGCCATCCGACAGTTCCCAAGCCTCCCTAACCGTACGATTAAAGGAAACCCTACAGAATCAGGGAGTGAGTAAAAATCTGCCTACGAAAACCCAGCCCTCAGATACCACCGTTCAACATGAACAAATTATACCTAGCATACACCCTGATTCAAATAATGCAAACAAGGACTTGGCTACTCTAATAATAGAACAAAAAGAGACAATGTTAGAATTGTTAAAGGAAATGGGGAAAAGAGACGGGGAAACCAACCGCACCCGTGACAGACGCGGAGCCGCCTGTAATAGCCGCTGCAGAAGAAAGGCAGAGACATTGGAGGGGTGTAATAACAGATGCCATTATAGAAGGGACTATGCTCTAAGCATTCCCAGTTATTGCATCAAATGGACAGAAAAAATGGGAGGTGTTTGACTGGAAGGTCATTGAGAAATTAAGGAATGCTGAGAGTCAGTACGGAATCAAATCTGCGTTAACTCACCAAATACTGCAATTCATTTTTTCTGCTGATACGCTGATACCTCAAGATATTAAACAGCTAGCACAGTTGATTTTGACACCCGCCCGAATGTTAGTGTTTTTCTGGCAGTGGGAGAAGCTCTGTGATAGGGAACAAGCAACATCACGACAACAAACAGATCCCCTATGGGGAGTACCACGCAGATGCCGATGGGTACTGGACCCTTCGCATCAGGGAACGCTCAGTTACAATGTGTCACTGAGGTTCATCATCTATCACAGATCTTGGCGTATCAAGCTTTTCTTACCGTACCAGACAATATGTACAGCCATGCTTTTACCCAGGTGAAACAGGAGAATACAATTTATGACCACCCTGACATGAACGAGGGCATGAAAGAAAACATGTTCAAAATACTCGCTTTTGAAAATGCTACTGAAAAGACACGCAAAGCATTGTGTACTTTGCCGAAAAATGCAGACATCGTTGATATGATAGAATACACGGATCGATCAGTGGACTCACAGAAAGTAGCCTATGCTGCCACAGCTCTCCAAGGAGCTACAAAGAAACACAAGGCCAGTGAGACACCCTTGGTCAAGTGTTCTAACTGTGGCAAACGTGGACACATTAGGAGCAAATGTACAGGTACTGTTAACAGTAAGTGCTGCAACAAGTGTAAGAAAGATAACCATACCACCAAGAATACAGGAAGAAGGGAAACTTTACACCGACTGCGAAGGCCCCTCGCGCGACGACACGAATGCAAGGGGCTTGAGCTGCCAGCCCTCAGGCAGCCTCGCAACCACCAGATCCGCCACCGCAGGAAGCTCCAGAGTGGATGTGGAAACCGCAGTCAACATAAAGGGACCATTGGGGTTTGGACTTAGTGCATTTTTAATGGGGCAATCTTCAACAGCTCTAGAAGGAATTCTGGTGCTCCCAGGGCTTATTGATGCAGATTATTGTGGGACTGTGAAAATTATGATTCATGTTTTAATCCCTCCTGTTTCTATTCCTAAAGGTACCAGAATAGCACAATTAGTTCCATTCAGGTCGTGTGTTCCGAACCCAGGTGAAGTACAACGTGGAGATGGTGGATTCGGCTCCACAGGGAAACCGCAGGTATACTTTGCCATGGACACAACAAGAGGTAAACCAGAAAAGGTAGTGCAATTGGAAGGGCCCGATGGAGTTGTTGTCAAGAAACCAATGACAATCAATACAGGTGCTGATGTTATGATTATTTCACAATGCATTTGGCCTCCATCATGGCCATCGATCAATCCAAACTTTGGTATTGCAGGGATAGGGGGCACACAAGCCACCTTAGTAAGTCAGCTACCAATTACATTTGTGTTCCCCGATGGTGAACACATTACGACGTGTCCGTATGTCATGACTACCCCAACTGAATTGTTTGGCCTCGTAGGCCATGATTTATTGAGCCAAATGAAGGCAATGTTAGTGACGCATCCTTTTTAGGAGCGGTCACTGAGGGGTAGCCGATTCTGAAAATTAACTGGAAAACAGATGAACCTGTTTGGATTGATCAGTAAGCTGCTAAATTCTGAAAGGCTACTAAAAATACAAGGGTTAGTTGAGGACCAGTTGAGAGCGGGACAAGTTGTTCCTTCTACTAGTCCATGGAATACATCAATATTTATCATTCCCAAGAAAAGTGGGAAGCGGAGACTGTTACATGATCTCAGAGCTGTGAATGTGGTGACGCACAGTATGGGAGCCCTGCAGCCAGGTTTGCCATCTCCAGTTATGCTTCCAGAAGAATGGGATTTGTTAATTATAAATCTAAAAGATTGCACCCAGATGGCGCTGAACGGTTCGCCTTTTCGGTACCATCGATTAACAAGGCAGAACCCTATAAGAGATACCATTGGGTCGTGTTACCGCAATGAATGCGCAATTCCCCCACGATGCGTCAGGTGTATGTGGCCTGGGCATCAGAGCCTGTAAGAAAGCAGTTACCTCAGTAACTTGCCACAGGATGAGATTTTAACTCAATTGCAGGACATCTTAAGCCATCGCGGAGTAATAATCACTCCTGAAAAGGTGCAAAAGGCAGCACCTTGGAAGTATTTGGGGTGGCACATAAATGCTAGCAATGTTAAACCTCAGAAGGTTCAAATAACATGAGAAATTTCAATGTTACATGATGTCCAGAAGCTTGTGGGAGATATCCAGTGGGTGCGGAATCTTTGCGGTATCACTAATGGCAATATGACCCCTCTGGTAGAACTCTTGGGTATGAGAACACTGTGCAGATGAGAAACGGGAAATGACAGAGTTGACCAATTGGTTGCAGCGCCACGGGAGCCTCCTCCAGGGAATCGTTTTCAACAAAGCACGGCAATCGCATGCGTTCTTGCACCAACCCGCTAGGATGTTAGCAAAGCAATTTGACTTACCACTTACTGATGCCCAAGGTATCGTTAAAGCATGCCCTGATTGTCAAAAGGAAGGGCTCGGCTTGGGCTGTGGGGTTAACCGACGAGGTCTTTTGCCATTGCAGTTGTGGCAAATGGATTTCACCCATGTCATGTGGTTTGGTGCAAAGCGTTCTGTGCATGTGTGTATTGATACCTATCCTGCTGCCATGTGGGCCACGGCACGAACTGGAGAAAAGGCCTTACATATTGAATGACATCTTCACGCTTCTTTTGCAGTACTGGGTGTGCCTCAAGAAATTAAGATGGACAACGGCCCAGCCTATGGTTCTACACGATTTGCTCGATTTTGTAATTTGTGGGGAATTCACCACGGTACCGGTATTCCACATCTTCCCACAGGACAGGCTATTGTCGAATGGGCCAACCAAACCCTAAAAGAACATGCTGCAAAAACAAAAAGGGGGGAACCCAGGGCTTACTCCCAGAGGAACGATTGGCCAAAGCCTTATTTGTGCTAAATTATCTTAGATTGACAGGTGATCGCAAAGACCCACCAATGGTAGTGCGTCATGTTCTTTTACAGGCAGAAAGGACGCAACAAAGTACAGGAATCATGGTAATGTCTAAGGACCCAGAATCCAGGAAATGGTGCAGATCAGCAGAAGTAAAACTTACTGGGAGATCCTCGCTAAGTGGGACAAGCCATGGCTTCGCACTGATGCTGGACCCGGAATTGTTCCAATGGCGACTGGCACGGCACCGGCAGGTGCTGGAGCCACTGATCTGACAGATTCTAACTAATAGAGTATTACTAGTGGACACGGAGTCCTTCAGAGAGGTTTTCAGAACAGCGTGCCTTATTGTATATAGAACCTGCTTTAGGTAAAAAGTGTGTAAAGCATAATTTGATTAAACATAGTGTGATTACGGGAAGACAGTGTGGGGTAAAAGTTAGTTAAAGCCAAAATTAGGGGTAAGGTCTATTTCCATTATTAACCTGGGAACGAGGTTGATTGTGTTTCCACAGATACAGGCCCACGATGGACTCCTGTTCGATTTGCATGACCATCATCATCTGGAGCATCATAGATGATGTGGCAATATGAATACTACCTCAGCCAAAAACTAATGTATAGGTCACCTTGGCTAACATAACAGGTCAAGATTCTCTGTGCATCGCAACTGTATCGTAAAGCCCATGAACCAATAGACAAGATGGCTATGACTCGTGCAGCGCGCCTGGCCAGCGAGCGCATGCGTCATAGATTGCAACCGAGGCGGACTTTTGGCACCCGCTGGCCACGCGTGCTAAAACCCGTTCCTCTGCAAATGTATAAATACCGGGATTTTCCGAAGAGCATCGGGCTGGTGTACAGTGAGGCCATCGTTGCCTCTGTGGGGACACCCACGGAAAGCTGGCACCTACCGATTGCTGGGCTGAGTTCGTGGAGCAAGATGGCACAAGAATGTATAGATGGTTCATTTTCCTCATGGTCTGGGTCATTAGGGGTAACGGGTTGGCTCAAAGAATTATGGGCATTATTGTAGTTACTGTGATTTTAACTATTGTAATAGTTTTACCTTGTTCAGCTTATTAAGGAAAATGGCATCCCAAGTTATTAAGCAAGCCTGGATTGCTCAAAAACAAAAAGAGGGAGAAAGATTTAAACGGAGACCTACAGTGGATTCAACCTTGTTGTGGTATTACAAATACAGACTTACAGCCGCTGCTGGATTTATTGTGGGGCAGCGGTACCTTAACTTCTACAAGACAACTAAGTGCACCGGGATGGCAAGCCTTGGCAGCAATTGGACAAAAAAACACCAAAAACAAAAAACAAAAAAACACAACAGAAAAACCCCATCACATCATCCATGTCTGGCAGATACGTTCCCGATTTACCCATAAATTTGAAACCTTATGCTGAGATTGATATGGAACACACTGACTGTAGTAAGCAGCATGACAGTGACACCGGTGATTGATCCACATCGGTTAACACCATGGGACAGTAAGAATGTTTGGGTGTCACTAGCTAAAGCTATTAATCAAACCTCTTTTTGTGTGCTTATGTATTTTATTAGGTATAATGTTGTTTTTACTGTGTTTAATTAATTGTGTTCACAGATCTTTGCAAAGGGCAATACAGCAGGTGTTAAAATTTTACCTCAATCTATATACAAACAAATAGATTGGCTGAAGAAACATACACAAAGATCCAGCAAGAAACTAGTTGGTTTGATGGAGTGTTACAATCAATATTCGGCGGGATAACACTATGGGTAATGTCATTGATTAAGGAAGCCTTATGATGGTTGGGTATATTGATATTAATCTGTGTAATAGTTAGAATTCCGTATGGGTGCATGATAAAAGGAGTCTCAAAGCTGACACACCAAGCTCTACTCGCACAAAAAGAAAAAGGGGGAATTGTTGGGAATTGGCTTCATGAAAAAGGACATGGGTCTATAGAAAAGCTGTGCGAGCAGAGTTCTGTGTGAAAGAATGTCAGTTTGAGCAGCAAGACTAGGCCTTGGCCGAAAATAGCTGGCTTTGCTGATATCAGGAGAAAAACAGGGACAGTGTGACCTTGGCATAACTTCATAAGTAAGTAACTTTTGAAGAAGTTCCCATGAGAAAGCTACGAACATGCGTAGCTGCAAATCACAAGTGGGTGTGTTTTAGTAATGAATAAACATTAGCAATTTGCCATTGTTGTCCAGGCCCATTGCCTTTTCCAGTCTGGCCCATTTCCAGCTTGGGGGTGCTCTTAGGATTAGTCTGGAGGCAAAGATCACACTGTTGTGCGATCGCACTGCCTCACCGTGGCGTATAAATTCCTAGCCACAATTTCTCCTATCAGATGATTATACAGGGCTTCTGTTCCCCAATGTCTTTTCCTATGTTCCTCCCCTATCAAATGCCATAATAAGCAAGAGGGAACGATTAGCTTTCCCTGTGGGGTATGAGCCCACCCCTCTTCATTATATGACCCTTCTAAACCTGTAATGAGCTTTTGATCTTCCTTAGTGTATACTGGCTTACCTTCTAGGGAAATCCACCTATCAGGAATTAAGGCCCCTTCTGTTTTTACCTGTGTTTTGGCCACTTGTTTTGCCTCTCTGTCCGCCAGCTCGTTCCCTTTTTCCAAATCTGAGCTCGCTTTCTGGTGTGCCTTAATATGCATAATTGCTACTTTCTTAGGGAGCTGGACAGCTTCCAGTAACTTCAGAATTTCTTCTGCGTGTTTGATATTTTTCCCTTGAGAACTCACTAGTCCTCTCTCCTTCCAAATTGCTCCACGTGCGTGTACAACTCCAAAGGCATATTTTGAGTCTGTATAAATGTTCACAACTTTGCCCTGGGCCAATTCCAGGGCGCGGGTTAGAGCAATTATTTCTGCCTTCTGTGCGGAGGTGTTCCTGGGCAAAGCCCCCGATTCTATTACCTCTTGGCTGGCAGTGACGGCGTATCCCGCGTGTCGATTACTGTTTAGGACGTAACTGCTTCCGTCTGTGAAGCGAGTTTCCCCGTTTTCCATGGGGCCGTCTTTCACGTCTGGGCAACTGGCGTACGTTGCTTCGATGGTTTCCAAACGGTCACGATGTACCGGTTCTCCTGTGTTCCTGCTGAGAAAAGAAGCTGGGTTGACAGTGTTAGCGACTACAATCTCCACGTCATCCCGCGCTACCAATATAGCTTGATATCTCAGGAATCTTTGTGGAGAGAGCCAGTGTCCGCCTTTTGCTTCCGGTACTGCTGATACTGCGTGAGACACCAGAACAGTCATCTTCTGGCCCAGAGTAAACTTTCGGGCTTCCTGTGTATTTAGTATCACAGCCGCAACCGCCCGCAGGCATCCAGGCCAACCTTTTGCAGTCGTGTCTAACTGCTTAGAGAGGTAGGCAACTGCCCATCGATACGGGCCCAGGTTTTGTGCTAATATTCCCAGAGCAATGCCCTGCTTCTCATGGGAGTAAAGAAGAAACAGCTTACTCGCATCTGGGAGTCCTAAGGCCAGGGCCGACATCAAAGCCTTTTTCGGTAGCTCAAAGGCTCGTTCGGTCTCCTTATTCCACTCAAGGTGTTTCTGCTTAGTGGCTGTCAACGCATACAGTGGTTTAACAAGCAATCCGTAATTATAGATCCACAATCGGCACCACCCTGTCATTCCCAGAAAAGTCCATAACTCTTCTACTGTCTGAGGTCTCCCAGTTTGACATATTGCCTCTTTACAGGCCTGTCCCAAAGGTCTTTGTCCCGCACTAATTTCATAGCCCAAATAATTCACTTTGCCTTGCATTACCTGTGCCTTTTTCTTGGATACCCGGTACCCCTGAAGTCCCAGGAAATTCAACAGACTCGCCGCCCACGTCGTACAATCTTTCTCTGTTTTGGTGGCGATCGGGATATCATCCACATACTGCAACAGCTTCCCCTCCTCAGACGGGGTTTCCCAGGATTCCAAGTCTTTCGCAAACCGATTGCCAAAAACGGTAGGCCTATTCTTAAATCCTTGTGGCAAGGCCGTCCAAGTGAGCTGGGTCTTTCGACCGCTCTTGGGCTTTTCCCATTCAAATGTGAGTAAGTTTTGCCTGGCTTCATGGAGAGGGAGGCAAACGAAAGCATCCTTCAAATCTAAAACACTAAACCAAGTCAATTCAGGTGTTAGTACGGTTAACAGGGTCTATGGGTTCGCCGCTACCGGGTAAAGATCTTCAGTTATCTTATTCACCGCCCATAAGTCTTGGACCACCCAATATGACCCATCGGGCTTCCGAACAGGTAATATAGGGGGATTGAATTCAGACTCACACTCTTTTAATAGTCCCAACTGCAAAAATTTTTCTATCACCGGCCGGATTCCTTCTCTGTCTTTCTTCTTTAGGGGATATTGTTTAATTCTTACCAGCTTTTGGCCTTCCTTGATCCTAACTTCAACAGGTGGAACACTTTTCGCTCTTCCAGGTGCATCGGTAGCCCATACCCCCGGGTACACTTGCTTTAAGATGTCCTCATTAATGATTCCTTCTAGGGGGAGACTGGTTAAGGTTAGGCTCAATATTTGAATATTTTGCTGATCTTTTACCTCCAGAGTAATTTCTCCCTTCTTGAATACAATTTTTGCTCCCAATGGTTCCAACAAGTCCCTTCCCAAAAGGGCCTTTGGGGAGTTCGGCATATATAAAAATTTATGAATGCCCCACTGTTTTCCTAATTTATATTCTAAAGGTTTACAAAACTATGCCTTTTCACTTTGGCCAGTCGCTCCTTTCACCGTGACATAATCATTCCCCGGGGCATCAAAGCCTGATTCAAAACCGAGTATGTTGCTCCTGTATCTACCAAAAATTCTACCCCTTGTTCTGTTTTCCCTAGCTTAATTATAACCAGTGGATCCGCTAGGGTAGATTCCCCAGGTTCTCGTCAGTCTCCCTTCACAGAGGCTACTGTTCTTCCTGTTTGAGCCCTCTGATGCTCCTTGTTCCCTGGGCATTCCCTCTACCAATGACTGAATTTCTTACACAAAGCGCATTGATCCTTGCCCAGTCGGGGCAAGTCTCGTCTAGGCCCTCTTCCCCTTTCTTCCCGAATAACAGCCATTAATTTCCTTTGTCCTTGCCTATATCCTTCTTCTCTGTTACTAAACACCCTCCGTGCTTTTGTGGTACAGAACAGAGATGTAGCAAGAAAGGAAAAAAAAGAAGGGAGGGAGAACAAAGGGAGAGAGACACAAAGACTGGAAGAAGGACAAAGGGATGGCAGAAGAAAAAAATAGTGATAGGCTACAGGACAGAGATGGAGGAGTTCCAAAAAGACACAGGGAGCATGACAGAACGAGAGTGAGAAACACGGGACAGAGCAGGACAGCACTGGAGGAAAAAACAACTGTGATTGATAGGCTGCGAGAGAGACATGGAGGAAGAGAGAAAAGAGAAGGGACAGCTAGCTGGAGAGGGGGATACAGTTAGAAAGGATGGAAGAGGGAAGGGAACAGAGAGAAATACAGAAAAGATGGCAAGAGGAAGCAAGGCAGAGGGACAGCAATAGAAGAAACAAGGGACAGGGATCTGGACAGATGAAGAAAAAAGCAGGAGAAACATACAACATGATACGATGGGACAGAAAGTAACACAGAGCGTCAGATGATAATAATGACAAGAGATAGAGAGAGACTATGAAAAGCACAGGAGGTTGGAGAGAGAGAGAAGACATGAATGAAAAGAGTAGAGAGCACCACAAAGGGTCAGGGAAAGAGAAGGACAACAGAATAAAAAAAACCCTCACATATTACACACACGTTATCCACTCATCAAGCCCATTTCAGAGTTACACAGTACCTCAGCCCCTTTAAGAAAAGTAACACATGCGCCCGAGCCCATTTCGGTGCCGCACCACGCCCGAGCCCATTTCACGGTTCTCTACCTACAGCTCCAATTTCAAAGTTCTGCAATCACTAGAGGAAGGAATGCACCCCCTTTCCATTAACCCAGCAGCAGCTACATTTACCTCAAGGTATCTACAACTCGCCCTTGGATGCCTAATTCCAACAGACACTTTCACTTACTTCAACAGCTAAGTTTACCTATGGGCACTAAACGCCCATGCTTCCCTCTACGCTTCCCTTTGTGATTGCCATTAGTACTGTAATTCCCACAAGGACACATAATTACCTGTCTTTTTTACATTTTATTTTTAGTGCTTCATTTGGTCCATTACTCATTCCACATAGATTCAGCTATGTCAGTATTTCAATCCAATTCTACAATGTACTTTTTCTACAATATATAGAAAAGCCTCACTCGTCAAATATTTGACACTATTAGATTTAGTCCTCTTTTAATCACTATTTTTACAAATACATGTAAACTCCAAAAATTTAGCATTACCTGAAGAAGAAATGCCACTATTTAGTACCTGCAATGCTCTACGGAGTGGTCTTTTCCACATACCTCGCTCCCATTACATACATCGCTGCACATCCAGAAGTTTTACTCCCTGAGGTGACATTACCGCCATGATCCCTGTTCCCGGGCACCAAACGAGTGACCTCCAATCATCTTGACAGACCGTCCACTTCCACACCTCGACACAAAACCAGAAATTGAAAAATATCATTACATCACAAGCTACAAAGAGCAACCAAATATTTTACAAACCCACCACAGACAAATACAGTTACACTCACGCACTTCACAACCCTGGCCTACTCCATGCTGGCCATCTAGTCCAACTCCCCCCACAAAATCCTCAACTGTCTTCCAAAGACCATCCACCAAACAACATATCTCTCTGTGCTGACTGGCAATTACCAGGTTCCAGGGGAGCGCTCCACAGGAACACCGTTCCCGGGAGCCTTGGGAAAAAAAAAAAAAAAAAAAAAAAAACAAACAAAAAAATTGCCCTGCCTTTGAAAACCCAGGCCCGAGGCAGACCCCAGTCCAAACATTGGCGATCAACATTGCCTCATGGAGCAGCTGGGACCAGGGAAAAGAAAAAATAAATGGGGCAGGGGAGGACACACCAAAAACCAACCCAATATCCCAGCTGGGGTTTTTTATTCTAAGTTTGGGGTTTTTTTCCTAATTCCCTGAAAAACATCTCAACTCTACATCCAACCTGAAAGGAAAAAAAAAACAAAAAGGCTTAACCACAGAACCCTACAAGGTTAGAGACATTCACAACACACCACTCGTTCAGATCACATGAACGCCAGCCCTCACTCTCAACTCATCCATCATACCGCCCACAGGCCTCAAGAGGCCGTCACCCCGTCTGCAGCAGCAGGGGCCTCAAAAAAGCACCCTACCTGCAAAAACCCAGGCCCCAGCCCAACCTCCTTCCAACCAACCTCCCCACAAACTGCCCTTCTGTTACACCAACATTTCAACACGCACCATCATCTCCACCATCCGTGCATTTTCAACCCGATAATTAGCTTTCACAGTGCCACGTGTCACAGTCGAACCTCCGTAGCGCCATGTCACCTAAACGCAAGGTTCTTTCAAGCACCTCTCGTGCCCTGTCATCACCTGCAAAAACAACACACAAAGCTTGTCAACAGACACTTCATCCTCGAGAGAGAAGTCCTCCACCACTCCCCTACCCTGCTTCCCACCTATTCCAAAAATAACACAGCCTCACAGCCAGTGTCCTCCATGACACTTGAAAAAACCAGAGCATCACAAACACAGAGCTGTCCCAAAGTTACCGATCGCTCCAAGACCCATCACGCTGCTACTTAGACCTCAAGGCCTTGACCATTTCTAGAGACTTGCCACAAAGCATCTGCATAAACAAGATGAACACCATTGCCCAGTTCCTGCCTTACTCAATGCTAGTTCACAGTCCAATTGCGATCCCCTCAACTCTGCATGCAAAGAGCCCGAAGTCATTAAACCTTCTACGCTGCCTCTACAATGCCATACAAGACACACACAAACATAGAGCCATGTAATTCACATGCAAATGTAATGCCATACAAGGCAGTACTCTTACCTCAGTCAAGGCAAAACAACTCAGAGCCTTGCCATACCAGACAAAACAGAACAGGGCCAATGCAAGAGACTCTCACGTGACAGTCAATACAAGTACAGACCAAAACAATACAAAACCAATACAGAACCATAGAAGGCAAGGCAGTCTCAGGTGGCAATCCATACAAGTACAGAGCACTGCAATACAAAACACAATGCAGGGCCAGGCAATGCGAGACGGTCTCACATGACAGTCGATACAAATACACAACAAAACACCACAGGGCAAAGGCAAATACAGACCAATACAATGCAAGAAAACTGCAAAACACAGCAAAGCAAAGCAGTCTCATAGAGCCACCGGATGCATCTTCCTTCAGAGTCCACTCACGGACTCAACTCCTTACAGTGCTCTGCTGCCTTCCCCCATCGCTCTGTGGGACACATCCTGTCCCTCCACATCTGAAAAAAAAAAAAAACCCAAACATATTGAATGAGTCACCTGGATGCAGAGCAAGAGCTTCACAACTCCAGAGGTCTTGATTCCATCTACAAAGACCATCTGGAATGCAGCTACAGCCTGTCATTTTAAAAACAACAACAACAAAAAAAAACAACACACAACCAAAAAACAAACAAAAAAAACAACAAAAAAACCCAACACACACACCCCCCTGCCCACTGTAGGGTTCAATTATATGGAACTTAGTTACTGGCCCTGAAAGTAGCTCATGGTCGCAAGAGAGTTCCAGACACCTTTGAAGGCTCTGAACAGAACAAACAAGAAGACAGAAGAAGAAAGATCCCAATTAGAAAAACACAGGTGCACATTCCACGATAAAGGGAACTTGGCACAACCGACCTCAATTCAGGGGCTTATCTCGACCAGTTGGACTAAGACAAGTTTTGCATGCTCTAACATAGCCAATTATATCCTGTGTGTATGCACGTGTACAGAGCGAGTATAACTAACTGTATCTTATGTTTCTACGCGTGGACAGTATCGATGTAACCAATCACCGCTTACGCTTGTGCGCGTGGACACCACATGCTTGCGTGCAGCAGCCAATCAAAGCTTCTAAACAACTTAGAGAGTTGTGTAAGAATGATCAGCTAAGCTCAATAAAGGGGCGACTTTGATCATCATACTGGTGTTCTATCATCCGGGCCCCGCACGGAGTAACCCTAAACCCTACACCCCACCAACCAAAAAAACCCAGGGCCAAACTTGGAGCCCATCACGTGCAAGTCTTAACACCTTAGAGACTCAAATCCGCTTCACTGCCCCTCAACAACCCCTGCCACACGGCTCCAATTGTCTCCGTGAAACACTATCGGCACGGCTGTCCGCGCAGGCCGCTGATGGCTACTCGAGCCGAGATGACTGTACAACCCTCGCCTAAACGGTCTAGGCACATCAACGTTTCACCCGTAGACTCTTATCGCTGTTCCACCTACCCCTGACTCCACACCCCCCCAGGCAGAGCAGCTCCAAGCCAAGCACACCGTGTGCAGAACGTCACCACGTGGAACGCCACCAACGAGGTGATTCAACGAGAGAGAAAACTCTCAGCAAGAAGAATGACCCCCGGACGGGAGGCGCCGTCGGGCAAGATGACCTACGGGGCCGCAACCGCGAGGCCAGGAGGCTCCACAGCAGACCCAGAGGAGTCAAACGGAGCGGCCCGTTACAAGACAGCACTGTCAAAACCCAGACGACAGATGCGCCAGAAGCCTGGCGTCGAGACCTAAGGATGTCAGGATGCGGGGAAGAAGTCCCACTCCGAGAAAACGGACGGCTAGAGAGCAGAGCTGCCGATGCAGGCTGAAAAAATGCTGCCATAGAGCACTGACCGGAACCCGCCAAGACCGATCCATGCTTTAGAGCTCCGAGCGCAAGAAAAGAAGCACCCGATTGGCACCGGGCCAATGAGTAAGAGCATTCAAAACCCTAGGGACAGCACCCGAAGCGCATGCCTCGCTCCTCTGGCGCAAAGCGCGACAAGGACATCGAGACCCGAGGAAGGTCTAAGCGCACAAGACAGACTACACAAACTACACGCCACCGCGGACACGGGCTGGAACTGCCCTGCCCGGCACACACGGGTCTCGTGCTGAAAAGCAACCCGCTCCCTTCTCCTGCGCAAAGGCGACTGCTTTGGGACAGCCCTCTCTCCTGCGCTAACTTTAAAACTCCTCCCTGCTATTCCCAGCTTTGTCCCTTCCTCTCAGCCTGGTCCCTCAACTTAGCTTTCAGAGGGCTGAGGGTCCAAATCCATCCTCCACAAAACCACACGGGCTAACTGGGATGTTCCTCAAGGGGAACATTGCTCTTCAACATCTGCAATGAAAAAAACAAACACAAACAAATCAGAAAAGGGAGTAAGCATCCCGCTGGCCAACGCCAACTACTTCCCCAACTCCCCCCTCCTCACAAGTGCCACCGTGTTCACTTCCCCGCTCATTCCAGACTCAGACCCTGCAGCCATCATCACTCGTGGTATCTAAGGTACCGAGAGAAACCACGTTAGCGTGGCACTCGTGAGAAGCCATCGGCCCCACACTCCTCCTCGCTAATCCACAGCTCACCTGAAACGCTCATCCAATTCAAAGATAGCCCACACAGCACCTCCACAACAGAAGGTAAAGGCTGAACCGAGCAGCCCCATAATACTTTGCTATTCAACACCGACCCGGCCGACGACCGCCTCACCTTCTCGGACCGCTCACCGGCATGCAGCTTTTCGGGAGACCTTATAGCAGACTTCACGGTACGTAAAGGGTGCCTATAAGAAACCTGCAGAGGGACTTTTTACAAGGGAGTACAGCCATAGGACAAGGCGGTAACGGCTTTAGTCCTAAGGAGGGTACATTTAGTTTAGGCGTTAGGAAGACGTTTCTCACTAGGGGTGGCGAGGCACTGGAACGCGTTGCCCAGAGAACCTGCGGATGCTCCCTCCCTGGAAGCATTCAAGGCCAAGTCAGATGGGGCTTTCAGCAACCTGGTCTTGCGGACGGCGTCCGTGGGGGAGGGTTGGAACTAGAGGATCTTTATGGTGCCTTCCAACCCAAACCATTCTACGATTCTATGACATTCAAATCCAACTGCAAAACTCCTCTGAGAAGGGCTGGTGAACCCTCCTCCCTTTCCCCAGCAGTCCCAAAACTTAAGAAACCCCTTTTCTTCTCCTCAACTGTCAGGAAAGGAACCCCACTGCTTCCTGACACCTCCTGCCCTCAATCTGCACTCCTGAACCCCCTTCAGTGGCTACTCCTCAAGAGCCGCTCTTCTGAGCAACATCCCAAATTCTGGGGGCACCCCCTAACCTACAGCTCCCCAGAGACTCTGAGCTCTGCTACATGCCCACAAAAGAAAGTCAAGTCCCAAGCCTTGTAATCTACGAGGGGCCTGCCACCAGCTGCAAAGATTCTAAGGACAACGTGGCATTCTGCGGGCAATGAGGAAAGGCACCCCAAACCCTGAAGGGCACTGTGCCTCACGGCCCTTCTGCTTTCATCAGTAGTACTAAAACTCCATATACAAATACATACAAGATGCTCACCCTAACCCCTGCTAAACAATGTCACCATCAGTCCCGTTAAGAGAGATAACAACTTACACAGCAGAACTGTTAAAAACCCAACGTTCCTTCTTCAATAAAGTTGGGAATTGCAGGAAAACACAATGCATGAAGAATAAAAAAAAAACCAAACAACAAAAAAAACCCCAAACAATGCATACTATTAAACCATCTTTCTACCCCTGAACTGATGCAGAAACTGACACTAGGCCTAGTAGATGTAGAAATAGAACGTATGTTTAGACTCAGTGTATTGCTAAATAAAAGACTCAGGAATTTGTTAGAAGGTTAACAACTGCCTCTGTAAGTTGACTTACGTAGACAAGCCAAGGACATAAAGCACAAGATTCCTGTGTCTGTAATATAAGACAAAATAACATGCCCTCTTTGAGGAGGTATTCTGTTTGATAAGAAAATATGTTCTGTCTCTTGTGGTGACTGAGCCAAAAGCTAGGTGATAAGCAGAGAAGTTGTTTGTGGGGCCCAGAAGGGGATCGTACTGCGCAAACTCGTACAACAAAGTTCAAACAGCGGACAAGTGAGGAAGACTATGGAAGACCACCAGAGGACTCCAGAAGACCACCGAAGACCTTCAACACGCATGCATAAAGGACATTTACATATGCTAATGACTTCTCAGAAAATCAATGAATATGTATATTATTTCTTAGAAATTTTATGAATATGTATGTAAGGCAGGTATTTAACCTATACAATTAGTCCCAGCCAGAAAGCACATTTGGAGGAGCGATCCTCCATTCTTCCAGCGCTGCAATAAAGAATACTTAACTCCATCACTGAATGCTCATTTCGAGAAACAGAACACTTGAAACAAAATTACTGACCTGAAAAAAAGAAAGGGGGAAAAAAAAAAGCTGCATACAAGTGTGTCGTGGTTTCAGCCCAGCCGGTAACAAAGGACCACGCAGCCGCATATCATGTCTGAATAAATGTGAGTTTAGTAGGTGTATAGGTAGATACACATTCAGAAATGCACAAGAACTGAAAGGAGTAATCTGTAACTGGTAGACTAAGAACACTGCAATAGCATGCAATGTAAATCAACATGCACCTATAGGGAAGGGAAGGGAAGTACAGAAACATTCTTCTGGATTTAAAAAAAAACAAAATGCAGCAATGGTAGGAAAAGGTACTTGGAATGGCCACTTTCAATCCACTGAAACGACGTCTGCAACAGCAGTAAGAACACTGGCAAACTACCTTCTCTGTTCCACAGGGCCTTGAAACCCATACGCATTGTCTGTTGCCAGTTGCCATTAGGAAACAAAGATATTAAATAGGGCAAATCAGAAATAACTTGAACCAATCCCTCCCACCCAGCTATAAACCAGGACCATATACAGCCCTTGCAGACTACACAAGATCCTGTCTCATTCCAGCCACATCATTAGCATAAGCTGTGCAAACCCATGCAAATCAACAGGTTTTCCAGGCATAAAAGCAGACTCCAACAGCAGTTAAGCCACTTCTTACAACTGACAAGGTCATACTTCCATCACTGATTATAGCACAAGAACAAAAGAGAATGGGTCTTTATTGTCCTTCATGAACTTGAGGGGCTGCAAGAAACCAGTGAAGTTACAAGCCTGGATTCTGTAACGTCGCTACCAGCATAATTTCCAGATCAAAGATCCGGCCTCCTGTTAAGATCATCAAACATATTTTTGAGTTCGGAGGACAGGTCATCACAACACTATGTTAGGTAGAGTATAAAACCTTATCATCAGATTCTCAGCTAATTTAAGTCAATGTATTCTGTGTGTTCCGCTGAAGTCAATGAAACTAAACACACTATCATAGGAAAGAGATATTTCAGCACGCCTCAGACCTGGAAAACTATCTTGAAAAATGCCCGTAACTTTTAAACACAAATTCTCTGCACTTCCCACGATCTCTCAACAGCGAGCATTAGTAAGACCCTAACAGTTACTTGCAACGTATTTCTTGCATAGCATTCATTTTTATTTTAATTTTAAAAGGGGCAACTAATACATAAGATTTTTGCAGCTACTCACAAAAATCAATAAGCAAAGACATTTGTTCCAAGACTTAAATTTCTTGTATAATTTAAAAAACTAGCAAAGCTCTGTAAAGTAAAATAGATACATTTACCTACTAATGTAGGAAACTACAGACAAACTTCAGGAAATGACCAAAGGTGCAGAGGATAGGCTAATGCCTATTAGCATTAGGTAGAAAAACAAGGTAGAAAAGGTAGAAATGCCTATTAGCATTAAGGTAGAAGAAGAAGAAGAACAACAAAAAACCCCCAGAAGTTCTACAGAAAAATGAGTGAGCAGCCCACAGCACTGGCAGACAACAGATTTTTTTATCCCCGCTTCCTCCACCCCTTCTTCTTATCCCCCCACCCCCGTTTTTTTTTAAAGGAAATAATTATTCTATTCTGAAACATATTGTCAGTGATGCAGTTGAAGCCAAAAGTTTAAATGAGTTCAGGAGAGGATTAACCGAATTCTAAGACATGTGCCAACACAACTCCTATAGAAACCATCTGCATCACGGTGAAATACAAACAGCTGCTCTGAGAACGACACATTATTCTTCACTAAATTTGCCTTTTACCCTGTTGTATAGTTACTAATGTTGAAAAGAGTCACTGCTGTGCAAGAAACTAAAACTTACAGCGCTTCATGCTCGGGAGAGAACTGTGGCCCATCAGCTCGTGGCTGTGAAGTCTTACAACTTAACACGTTTCAGTTGCACACCAACAAGTTCTGAGGCGGACTGCCGACTGTATTCAATAGTCACAGCTTATGTAGGAGGATATGATAAACTTGACTTATTTGCCTTTAACCGATGCTCCAAATATTTTAAAGTCGTTCTTAAAGCAGGTTACTGGTTTGATTACCCTTCATACAAAATCCTCCTTCAAATGCAGGTTTCTCTTCTCTTCTTTTCAGGTTTAAGGCATGAACAGAAACCACACCTGCATCATCACTGAAATCAGTGCCTATTTTTCAATAAACTTTAGCAGCATCAGAATTCGTCCTCAAGTACCGTTCATAAAGCAAATGCTTCATTCTTCAAAACTTTTTTTAGCAAAGGTTAGTAATGCTGTACCACAGACTCTCATGCCCAGTCACACATGTTCTACCCGAGACTGTTACGCAGCTTAGTATTTTAAGAATCGCCATCCTAACTGCGTACCTGATACTACTGGTTCTCCCCTTTTTAAAGTCTGATGTTAAGGAAAAGCTGCAAGTCCTACAAAACCAGGCAGACTTGCTTGTTCTTGCCAAAGAGAAAAAGGTTAAGCATTATTAAAAAATAAGACTATTGCCTACCTTTAAGTATCCATAAAGCTACCAACACGAACCGTACGGTGGCTTGTTAGCATCGCTATTTGAACACGGGCATGCAAAATGTCCTTCAGTTAAATTCCAAACTCTATGAATTAATTGGTGGGCAATTCCCCAAGGATAAAACGTCTATCAAAAGCCAACAGTAAGCCAGAAATATCTTTCCGTTTCATAGGGTAAAAAAAATGATACAGTGAATCCTGAAAAAAGAAATCGATATTAGACCGGGAACGCCTATATAGTTATAGGGCAAGTAATAAAACATTTAGTGTTTTGATTTTCTTTTTTTTATTTCTGTCATCACAATAGTTAGACAAACATGGAAACATTTGCAACAGCAATACTTGGGCCACTTTAAAATCTTGGTAACACTGAAATACAGGGCAGCAAAAACTAATGATGTGGGGAGGGGACTTTAGGTCTTCTTATTTTCATACACATTCACACACACACACACACTCCACAACTCCAAAGAGCTATCTTAACTATGTCTGCCAGTAAACGGAAATAGTAGGCAGAAAGGAACCCTATCTATACTAAGACAGTTAGCTGTGTCGTAAAACTGAAGATCACTGCAACCAGTGCCATCTTAAAGAAGAAAAAAACCCAACAACAACAACAACCAAAAAACCTGAAAGGAACCATCACTGTGCATGTCATAAGCATGAAGTTATTTTAACCTGATGACTACTCTGCCCTCTACTTTAAGCATCATGAAGTTTTTATGTATTTTCAAAGTCTAAGGTTATTATTTTAAATGGCCTACTTGTAGTGGCAGCCCAAGTAGCATTCTGGAGAACACCACAGTGCCCACAACTTCTACAGGTCAGTGCAGTCTGATCAAGCACTGCATTTCTAGGGGAGGAAAACAAAAAACCACTACCACTCATTTATTCAATTGAAAAGCTTATTACCTGCACCTTCCAAAGCAACAGGCTACAGGAACACTGAATGCAAAGTAAACCAGACCCATCTGGAATACTCTGACTCAGCCTCAGCTCCAAGTTACACATCTTTCATTTCGTATTTGAAGGGATTAACAGCATTTGGATGCACAGAAACTGTCTTTACAGTCATGTCTGCGGACCTCCGAGTCAAGAGTTAAAAATGTCTTCCTAAATTATAACAGTATTAGCAGTTCCTCTGAAAGGAGTGGAAAAAAAAACCACAACCAGGGAAGGAGGAAAGTGACACAAAACCAAGGTTTTTTTCCAGAGATAACAAAATCCTGAGAGAACAAGATGCTTGTGCTATCAGAATAAAAATCCCCAAAGAAACAAAAGAGTTTACCTTTCCCTTGGAAAAGTTACCTTTGAGTCAAGATCTGCTCTTTTTCTCTCCCAACCATGAAATCTCTCTTCAGCTTAAGACTGTCATCTACTGCAGTAGAAATTCAGTGCACACACTGGAACCTGGATAGAAACTTATTTAAAAAAAAAAACCCAAACAATACAATAGTATTACAGTGGCTAGAAATCTTTTACATATTCTGATGAAAAGACTCAACTTATTTCTAGGAAATAAAGTGTTTGGGGCCAAAGCCAACAGATGATGTTCATGTAAGGTAAAAAAAATTTTTTTTTTTTTTTTTTTTTTAAATTGATATATTGAAAAAAGCTGGAGAAGGAAGCGGGGACAGAAATGAAAAACCATTCAGGGAGTCAGTGGTATAGATTGTCACCATGCAACCTAAATATTGTAATTGCAGATCACATAGTCGGAACAAGCCAGTCAAAAGTAGCACACTCCCTGGGAGAGGGGCGGGAGTCTCTTCCCCCTTGTATTTCAAGCCAAGACCCAACTAGCAGAAGGCAGCTTTTCTGTCAGATAAAGCAAGGCAAAAGGATCACGTACAGCAACTTCCTTGCAGCCTCTTGCTCCTGAGCACCCTTCTTCACCTCTTTCTTTCTTTCTTTCTTCTGGTGATGGAAAGGCAAAGCATGTTCTGCTCCTGTGAGCCCATACGGCTTGTCCCTATAGTCACAGCAGGCACCTGTGATTCCTCTCCGAAGACATTTACGCATAGAAATCAGTTGAGTGGTGTGTTACGGAAGCATAAGCTGCAGCGGACGTGATTTTGAATCAGTTATTGTTTTGCCCATCATGATAAAATAAAACCGGCAATTTCTTACTTTATAGAAATCCTCCTAAAGTAGTAGTTGCCCCCAATCGCTGTCAAGTTTTTGTATCACAGGAGAACAAATGCAGCCAAAAGAACATTTTCTCTAAAAGGACCGCTCCGAACTACACAAGCAGGCAGGCACAGGCAGCTCCCAATTTAGTTAAGGGTACGTACACAGCACCACTTAGTGGCGCAAGCGGAGTCACCGCTGACAGGAATGAGAAGCTTGAACACCAACCTTCCCGCCCCGGCCCCCTGGACATGAACGATGCCTGGTCTGTCTGTCCTCACTCGCAAAATACCACTACAATGCCTTTACTACAAGAGAGTACATCTGCCAAGCAAAACAAGTCCAAGAGTGCTGAACCTCAAGGCCAGCAGAACCCACGGCTGCTGAGCATCAAACAGATGCATCCACTCTGAAGAGCTTTCAGAATTCTACAGCACTCTACCACATGGTTTCTGGCGACACAGCCTGAAGCAGGGTTTAAACAAATGATCCAGCTTAGTATCTGCCTGTAGTGCAAAGAATAGCAATCTCTTGGCTCACGATTTGGGTTTTATATAGACTTGAGCCATAAACAAATGCAACAGATGTAGAAAAACTGAAGACCGACAGCAACTGGAACGTAACTATTCTTTTTCCACTCCATCAACCCGTTGGAAAACTAACTCCCTCGTGCACTTACGTAACTGAGCACAAAGAGAACAAAAAGAAAGGCTTTTATTCAGAAGAAATTAGTGTGTCTTTACAGGAAAGTAACGGTTTCAACTTACAAAACCAGCATCATCATTAGTGATGCACCTTTCCTGAAGGGGAAATCCTTCTCTTTTAGCAAATGTCAATTCCAAGAGCCTGTAAACAAAAACAAACAAGCAACCCACACCATTACCCCACAAAAGCTCTGTTTAGATTACACACACACACACACACATATATATATATATATATATATATAAAAAAAACCCATGTCTTCACAGATGACAACTGTATCAATTTATACTTCAGGTCCTTCTCCTCCAGGAACCACCTATAAAAGACGACGACAATTTTGTGTTTGTGCCATAGGTCCGAGTTTTACAAACCCATACATGACAGTTCTTGCTTTACAACAATTTAGCAGATGGAGACTTCACCGGTAGACCACAAAAGCGGTTTTTCGATTCAATATTATCTTCCTCTCCCAACAGTGGAAGCCAGTTATTGCCAGAGAAGCACAGGACAGAACCTCCAAAACACAAAGAATGTTTAACAAAACACAGAGGAGTTCCTAGATAACAAACATTTTGGTTTTTGTCTTTGGTATTCACCTCAAGGAAATGATTCTGTCTAGAAACACTACAGCTCATTTTTAAAAGGACAAAGAACATCCTTCCTTTCGTGAATAATTTCTCCAATTGCTGATTCCTCCCCAGACTGTCACGGTACTGGGAAGTTGGTTTCCTCTTTCCAACTTCTATCAGTAAGCAGAGCTCAAAAACTGATAAAGAGCCTGAAGCCTTCTACAGGCAGCAGGGAGTCATTTTCCAGGGAAGAAAGTAAAGAACTGAACAACGGAAAAAGAAATACAAAAGGAAAAACATGAATAAGGGAAAAAAGAAGAGGGTAACCATTGCTTTTACTGATCCATTCTTAATAGTTAGCTGAGCACTTCTAAAGAGGAAGAACTTTGCTGCTTTCAGGACCGAAGTAAGAAAAAGTCTAAAGCATAGTCTTCCTGACATGGGAGACGTGTCCGCAAGAGAGGCACACGGTCCGATACAGAAACGTATCTACGTCTCGCTGAAAATGTGCACTCTAAGCATCACCAGCTTCTGCTTCAAGCGCAGTATACCACCAGCTTAACCGGATGGTAGTAATTTTACCCCATACAAGAAGTCAGAACACGCGCTATCCTTTAAGGAGGCAGAACAATAACCAAAGCAGAAAAAGGCTTAGAAATTAAGGCAAGATGGCACTTGCTCAGACACACAGTGAGGAGGTGCAAGGTGGGAAAGACAGCAAAATGGAGATTGTTCCTCGTTCACACAGAGCTGATTTCGACTCGAGTTGGTCGTCCTCTCCTCTTCCCACAAAATTAGGAATGCTTTTACGCAGGAAGTCCTGACTTTGTAGCCATCTATGCCGACAAACTAAAAACTATTCTAGGTCTGCTCTTGTGGTATTTAGGAAGTTGCAGAATTCAGCTTAGGGATGCATAATCACAGTATTTAATTACTGTTTCAGTACTGACCTACCTACACCAGCAGATAATAAACTAAAAATCACAGTGCTTCTGATTTGGTGTAAGCCAACAGACCTCCAGATTGTTTTCAGAGCATGTAAAGGTACAGCTCTCTGGGCATCATGGCAATCATAACTGCCAAACGACTTGACAAGCTTGTAAACATCCAAACTGCTGCAAACACATCTATACATACAATAATGGATAAAACGTAGATGCATTCCACCTACACGCTTATGCAGGCAAACACTCGTGAGTTAAAAGCCACTGTATGAACCAGCTTACGGAGCGCTTAGCAAAGCCAGTGATTCCCTTGCACACCTGAAGACCAGAAAAACATTCACCAAAATAAAGTTAGGGACATGCTCTTTTTTTTTTTTTTTTTTTTTTTTTTTTTTTTTTTAAACTGTAACGTGTACTAAGACAGCAAGATCACTTTTCCAGCGTCCTTCATACACACATATGCCCCAGAAGCTACTTGAAATTACCTTGTGTAATGGAATTGTCTGGAAAGCTCAGCTTAAAGTAGCTGAGCTCAGTGACTGATTGATTTACAGGTACAGAAAATAAATGCATGCAGCATTTTAACAATGCTGACTTACCAGTGTTATGTTATTTCCATTTAGCAAAATCTGGTCTAGCTTTGCGATTCTTCTGCCCTCAGACGGAGTCTCACTGAAGCAGCGTTAAAAACAAATAAGTAAGCACACATAACCAGGGACAACAGTTCCAGTTTTGATTACAGAATAAATCTCTACATTAAGATGGCAGTTGTTGGAACTAAGAAATGAATTGGCCACGCTGCAGCCTGATCTTGACAAATTGACCGCCTGGATAAAGCAAGCTATCTGGCAACTAAAAAGATCCATTGTACTTTTCTGCTCAGTACACCTAAAGATACAGATTCACCCTCGAAATCTCGGCAATTGCTTCAATACCACCAACACTCAGAACAGGTTTCAAATAGCAACGTGGCCGGACAAAGTAATAAATGCTTATCCTTAAGTCTGCTAACTTTCTAAGCCTTTGCCTAGACCTTAAGGAAATGTAAAAACAAACAAACTACTGCAAAGTTCAACACACAATCCACGCAAAGTTAAGGCTATCAAGTAGGAACCGGATTACAAGTGTAAGTCATGCAACAGCTACTCTATAACATGGATGTCCTGAACAGATCCTCCTCTACAGTTTAAGTCCAAGGTACAAACCCTTCAGCTGGCAAGAATTCCAAAAATATAAAACCTCTTTGCTTACAGAGCTTACACAGTATTTTTCCCCAGGAAACCAAATGTTCAAGAGGAACAGGAGGCAGAAACAACACTTGCAATTCTGTAACGTCTCCTAGCACCGTATCTGAAAATCCAGTTTCAAGGAAAATAAGGCCCCGAATTTAAAAATAAAACTATTTCCAGTTATTTCCATGTCACACTGAGCTGTGATTTTACCTGTAAAACAAAAAAATCAGAACAAGACAACTGATCCATACAAAAAAGGCTCTCCTATCCGGCTCTCTTTCAAATGCTGGCATTTTCTGTGACTTGGATTTTGCCTGTTATTATGAGATCATTACATCACCTATCACACAAGTGTAGCTTTGTTATCTTTGAAAGACAAGCTGCTAGACAATATACAACACAAAGTTAGACAAGCGAGGGCAGTACACAGGGATTTCACAGGCACTCTGGAATTGGGCACCCGACTTGAATTCCTGGCGTTGAAAACCTCTCTCCAAATGACTTACTGTCTTTCACTAAGATCCAGCAGCAGTTCTCTCCTGTGCCTCATGCTCTTCTGTAGCCAGCCAAAGCCCACGGAGCTGCACTGTAAGCTTGAAGGCCAGTGTGCCAGCTGCGTGTCCTATTTCTGTCACCTAGTTCTTATGTACCGTTTCTTGCTAATCAAAAGGCCCAGTGATTCCTCCTCACCCATCACACTGGAGTTAGTACATCCAAGCAGTATTTCTGCCGCGCTACATTTGCACGGATTAGCTGCTGAACCCTCCAGATGATGTACTGCTTTTCAAGAAGGGTGTAGTATAACTGGCGAGGGTCTACAGTAAGTCCAAGAGGGTGCTCAACGATGTACAGGAGTCTGACTTCAAAGTATAAATTGAAAAACAGCCGCTTAACTGGAGAGAAATAACAATGTTTAAACTCTAAAAGGTAGCTATAAGGAAGAACTTTTGTGTACATCCACTGCACACAGTTACACGGAATCATGGGGCTTAAATTACAACCTGAAAAACTTAGGGTATGTGGCAATCTTTGCAACAGTAGTAATAATTACAGGAAATGTTTAAGAATAAATTAGGCAAGCGTTTGTCAAGAATGGTACAGAAAGTTGATCATTCACCTCTAGAATGAGAGCAACGCTAGACTATCTTCAAAGGTTCTTCTTTCCCCACTGCTGTCCCTCTCCGTATTTCTACCCTCAAACACAAGCATCATCCCCAGCTGTGCACTTACAATTCTATCTGCATATGCACGTGTCTAGAGATGCACATTTATTTCTTCGTTACACACAGCTGAAGGAGAGTACTCAGAGGTAAGCCAATTTACATAAACAGCTTTTGAAAGTTAAAACACCTCAGCTTCTTGCAAAACGTCAGCCCAACAGAACACCGGGAGCGGTATGTAAATCCTTATGCCAAAACTGCGTTCTCTTAAATCTTATGAAAACCATTTCTAATGTAAAGCCTGACTTGTCTATTTTCTGACACACCCCTTCTCTGTCATCAGGTACTTATTAGATAGTAACACAACTGACGGGGCAAACACCATAACTAGCACAATAGCTGACTTCCGTAGCAGTTGCATATCATGTCTGAAGAAATGTGAGTTTAGTAGGTAGATACACATTCAGAAATGCACAAGAACTGAAAGGAGTAATCTGTAACCGGTAGACTAAGAACGCTGCAATAGCACGCAATGTAAATCAACATGCAGCTATAGGGAAGGGAAGGGAAGTACAGAAACATTCTTCTGGATTAAAAAAAAAAATAAAATACGCAGCAATGGTAGGAAAAGGTACTTGGAACGTGCCACTTTCAATCCACTGAAACAATGTCTGCAACAGCAGTAAGAACACTGGCAAACTACCTTCTCTGTTCCACAGGGCCTTGAGACCCATACGCATTGTCTGTTGCCACTTGCTGTTAGGAAACAAAGGCACTGCGATCAGTAGAAGCGTGTAGAACACCGAAAATGAAACTTTTGAAGACGTCACATGCAAGATCCTCATTCTCCGTACAGTCTACAAGGTTACACAATTGTAAAATACTTTGTAAGAATGAGAATCCTGACGTTTGCCTTGGACTAAAAAAGTTTTTAAATTCCGTTTCGAGTTTTTTTTCCCAAGGGTTTTAGAAATAAAAGCATCTTGGTAAAGTGATTTTCACACACTGCACAGACACAAGCAGTGTTTCTCCCACTGCGAGAGGAGTATCAAAATACTCTTATCTAATATGTTATAGACAAGAGTGACCAAGGTCACAGGAGAATCTGTACTTTCCCACTGATTACAAGGAACGGGCCAGCTGCTTTGTGCCTCCTATGCAGCTGGAGCATGCAGTTGCCTGGTAACGTGTTCCGAACTATTGCATCTTAATCACATATACACGTAGGAATACCAAGCTGACCGCTTAGGTTTATCAGCCAAAACAGTTTACAGCAACACAATAGTTTAGAGCAATTCAGGAACTTTAACACTGAATTTAGGTATGCGCTTATATGGTTTGACAAACAGAACTTTTATAAATGAAAGGGAAACAACAGGTGACTTTAGAGCATACAAAAGGTATAGTCTACAAACCAAATATCAATTATTAGCAATGTTTCCCTGTTCAAAAGGCATCATTTAATGTCTCAGACTCAACAAGCATGAACTGACAGACTGTTATGATTTGAAAATTTTAAAAAAGTTCTAATAGTGTGCCCAAAACAGAGCTGTTTCAGTGTTCAGGCTAGACTCGTTGTCTCCAGTAAATACATATCTTAATTCTAACACAGGATAAAAAACGATTTATAAATTTCCTCTTGTGAAAATGAAACTGTTCCAATCACCCTGTTCACTCCTATTTAAGATATTAAATAGGGCAAATCAGAAGTAACTTGAACCAATCCCTCCCACCCAGCTATAAACCAGGACCATATACAGCCCTTGCAGACTACACAAGACCCTGTCTCATTCCAGCCATATCATTAGCATAAGCTGTGCAAACCCATGCAAATCAACAGGTTTTTCAGGCATAAAAGCAGACTCCAACAGCAGTTAAGCCACTTCTTACAACTGACAATGTCATACTTCCATCACTGATTATAGCACAAGAACAAAAGAGAATGGGTCCTTATTGTCCTTCATGAACTTGAGGGGCTGCAAGAAACCAGTGAAGTTACAAGCCTGGATTCTGTAATGTCGCTACCAGCATAATTTCCAGATCAAAGATCCGGCCTCCTGTTAAGATCATCAAACATATTTTTGAGTTCGGAGGACAGGTCATCACAACACTATGTTAGGTAGAGTATAAAACCTTATCATCAGAATCTCAGCTAGTTTAAGTCAATGTATTCTGTGTGTTCCGCTGAAGTCAATGAAACTAAACACACTATCATAGGAAAGAGATATTTCAGCACGCCTCAGACCTGGAAAACTATCTTGAAAAATGCCCGTAACTTTTAACACACTTCCCACGATCTCTCAACAGCGAGCAGTAGTAAGACCCTAACAGTTACTTGCAACCTATTTCTTGCATAGCATTCATTTTTATTTTAATTTTAAAAGGGGCAACTAATAAATAAGATTTTTGCAGCTACTCACAAAAATCAATAAGCAAAGACATTTGTTCCAAGACTTAAATTTCTTGTATAATTTAAAAAACTAGCAAAGCTCTGTAAAGTAAAATAGATACATTTACCTACTAATGTAGGAAACTACAGACAAACTTCAGGAAATGACCAAAGGTGCAGAGGATAGGCTAATGCCTATTAGCATTAGGTAGAAAAACAAGGTAAAAAAGGTAGAAATGCCTATTAGCATTAAGGTAGAACAACAACAACAACAACAACAACAACAAAACCCCAGAAGTTCTACAGAAAAATGAGTGAGCAGCCCACAGCACTGGCAGACAACAGATTTTTTTATCCCCGCTTCCTCCACCCCTTCTTCTTATCCCCCCACCCCCGTTTTTTTTTAAAGGAAATAATTATTCTATTCTGAAACATATTGTCAGTGATGCAGTTGAAGCCAAAAGTTTAAATGAGTTCAGGAGAGGATTAACCGAATTCTAAGACATGTGCCAACACAACCGCTATAGAAAGCATCTGCATCACGGTGAAATGCAAACAGCTACTCTGAGAACGACACATTATTCTTCACTAAATTTGCCTTTTACCCTGTTGTATAGTTACTAATGTTGAAAAGAGTCACTGCTGTGCAAGAAACTAAAACTTACAGCGCTTCATGCTGGGAGAGAACTGTGGCCCATCAGCTCGTGGCTGTGAAGCCTTACAACTTAACACGTTGCAGTTGCACACCAACAAGTTCTGAGGCGGACTGCTGACTGTATTCAATAGTCACAGCTTATGTAGGAGGATATGATAAACTTGACTTATTTGCCTTTAACCGATGCTCCAAATATTTTAAAGTCGTTCTTAAAGCAGGTTACTGGTTTGATTACCCTTCATACAAAATCCTCCTTCACATGCAGGTTTCTCTTCTCTTCTTTTCAGATTTAAGGCATGAACAGAAACCACACCTGCATCATCACTGAAATCAGTGCCTATTTTTCAATAAACTTTAGCAGCAGCATCAGAATTCGTCCTCAAGTACCGTTCATAAAGCAAATGCTTCATTCTTCAAAACTTTTTTTTGCAAAGGTTAGTAATGCTGTACCACAGACTCCCACGCCCAGTCACGCATGTTCTTCCTGAGACTGTTACGCAGCTTCGTATTTTAAAAATCGCCATCCTAACTGCGTACCTGATACTACTGGTTCTCCCCTTTTTAAAGTCTGATGTTAAGGAAAAGCTGCAAGTCCTACAAAACCAGGCAGACTTGCTTGTTCTTGCCAAAGAGAAAAAGGTTAAGCATTATTAAAAAATAAGACTATTGCCTACCTTTAAGTATCCATAAAGCTACCAACACGAACCGTATGGTGGCTTGTTAGCATCGCTATTTGAACACGGGCATGCAAAATGTCCTTCAGTTAAATTCCCAACTCTATGAATTAATTGGTGGGCAATTCCCCAAGGATAAAACGTCTATCAAAAGCCAACAGTAAGCCAGAAATATCTTTCCGTTTCATAGGGTAAAAAAAATGATACAGTGAATCCTGAAAAAAGAAATCGATATTAGACCGGGAACGCCTATATAGTTATAGGGCAAGTAATAAAACATTTAGTGTTTTGATTTTCTTTTTTTTATTTCTGTCATCACAATAGTTAGACAAACATGGAAACATTTGCAACAGCAATACTTGGGCCACTTTAAAATCTTGGTAACACTGAAATACAGGGCAGCAAAAACTAATGATGTGGGGAGGGGACTTTAGGTCTTCTTATTTTCATACACATTCACACACACACACACACTCCACAACTCCAAAGAGCTATCTTAACTATGTCTGCCAGTAAACGGAAATAGTATGCAGAAAGGAACCCTATCTATACTAAGACAGTTAGCTGTGTTGTAAAACTGAAGATCACTGCAACCAGTGCCATCTTAAAGAAGAAAAAAACCCAACAACAACAACAACCAAAAAACCTGAAAGGAACCATCACTGTGCATGTCATAAGCATGAAGTTATTTTAACCTGATGACTACTCTGCCCTCTACTTTAAGCATCATGAAGTTTTTATGTATTTTCAAAGTCTAAGGTTATTATTTTAAATGGCCTACTTGTAGTGGCAGCCCAAGTAGCATTCTGGAGAACACCACAGTGCCCACAACTTCTACAGGTCAGTGCAGTCTGATCAAGCACTGCATTTCTAGGGGAGGAAAACAAAAAACCACTACCGCTCATTTATTCAATTGAAAAGCTTATTACCTGCACCTTCCAAAGCAACAGGCTACAGGAACACTGAATGCAAAGTAAACCAGACCCATCTGGAATACTCTGACTCAGCCTCAGCTCCAAGTTACACATCTTTCATTTCGTATTTGAAGGGATTAACAGCATTTGGATGCACAGAAACTGTCTTTACAGTCATGTCTGCGGACCTCCGAGTCAAGAGTTAAAAATGTCTTCCTAAATTATAACAGTATTAGCAGTTCCTCTGAAAGGAGTGGAAAAAAAAACCACAACCAGGGAAGGAGGAAAGTGACACAAAACCAAGGTTTTTTTCCAGAGATAACAAAATCCTGAGAGAACAAGATGCTTGTGCTATCAGAATAAAAATCCCCAAAGAAACAAAAGAGTTTACCTTTCCCTTGGAAAAGTTACCTTTGAGTCAAGATCTGCTCTTTTTCTCTCCCAACCATGAAATCTCTCTTCAGCTTAAGACTGTCATCTACTGCAGTAGAAATTCAGTGCACACACTGGAACCTGGATAGAAACTTATTTAAAAAAAAAAACCAAACAATACAATAGTATTACAGTGGCTAGAAATCTTTTACATATTCTGATGAAAAGACTCAACTTATTTCTAGGAAATACAGTGTTTGGGGCCAAAGCCAACAGATGATGTTCATGTAAGGTAAAAAAAAATTTTTTTTTTTTTTTTTTTTTTTAAATTGATATATTGAAAAAAGCTGGAGAAGGAAGCGGGGACAGAAATGAAAAACCATTCAGGGAGTCAGTGGTATAGATTGTCACCATGCAACCTAAATATTGTAATTGCAGATCACATAGTCGGAACAAGCCAGTCAAAAGTAGCACACTCCCTGGGAGAGGGGCGGGAGTCTCTTCCCCCTTGTATTTCAAGCCAAGACCCAACTAGCAGAAGGCAGCTTTTCTGTCAGATAAAGCAAGGCAAAAGGATCACGTACAGCAACTTCCTTGCAGCCTCTTGCTCCTGAGCACCCTTCTTCACCTCTTTCTTTCTTTCTTTCTTCTGGTGATGGAAAGGCAAAGCATGTTCTGCTCCTGTGAGCCCATACGGCTTGTCCCTATAGTCACAGCAGGCACCTGTGATTCCTCTCCGAAGACATTTACGCATAGAAATCAGTTGAGTGGTGTGTTACGGAAGCATAAGCTGCAGCGGACGTGATTTTGAATCAGTTATTGTTTTGCCCATCATGATAAAATAAAACCGGCAATTTCTTACTTTATAGAAATCCTCCTAAAGTAGTAGTTGCCCCCAATCGCTGTCAAGTTTTTGTATCACAGGAGAACAAATGCAGCCAAAAGAACATTTTCTCTAAAAGGACCGCTCCGAACTACACAAGCAGGCAGGCACAGGCAGCTCCCAATTTAGTTAAGGGTACGTACACAGCACCGCTTAGTGGTGCAAGCGGAGTCACCGCTGACAGGAATGAGAAGCTTGAACACCAACCTTCCCGCCCCGGCCCCCTGGACATGAACGATGCCTGGTCTGTCTGTCCTCACTCGCAAAATACCACTACAATGCCTTTACTACAAGAGAGTACATCTGCCAAGCAAAACAAGTCCAAGAGTGCTGAACCTCGAGGCCAGCAGAACCCACGGCTGCTGAGCATCAAACAGATGCATCCGCTCTGAAGAGCTTTCAGAATTCTACAGCACTCTACCACATGGTTTCTGGCGACACAGCCTGAAGCAGGGTTTAAACAAATGATCCAGCTTAGTATCTGCCTGTAGTGCAAAGAATAGCAATCTCTTGGCTCACGATTTGGGTTTTATATAGACTTGAGCCATAAACAAATGCAACAGATGTAGAAAAACTGAAGACCGACAGCAACTGGAACGTAACTATTCTTTTTCCACTCCATCAACCCGTTGGAAAACTAACTCCCTCGTGCACTTACGTAACTGAGCACAAAGAGAACAAAAAGAAAGGCTTTTATTCAGAAGAAATTAGTGTGTCTTTACAGGAAAGTAACGGTTTCAACTTACAAAACCAGCATCATCATTAGTGATGCACCTTTCCTGAAGGGGAAATCCTTCTCTTTTAGCAAATGTCAATTCCAAGAGCCTGTAAACAAAAACAAACAAGCAACCCACACCATTACCCCACAAAAGCTCTGTTTAGATTACACACACACACACACACACATATATATATATATATATATATATATATATATATATATATAAAAAACCCATGTCTTCACAGATGACAACTGTATCAATATATACTTCAGGTCCTTCTCCTCCAGGAACCACCTATAAAAGACGACGACAATTTTGTGTTTGTGCCATAGGTCCGAGTTTTACAAACCCATACATGACAGTTCTTGCTTTACAACAATTTAGCAGATGGAGACTTCACCGGTAGACCACAAAAGCGGTTTTTCGATTCAATATTATCTTCCTCTCCCAAGAGTGGAAGCCAGTTATTGCCAGAGAAGCACAGGACAGAACCTCCAAAACACAAAGAATGTTTAACAAAACACAGAGGAGTTCCTAGATAACAAACATTTTGGTTTTTGTCTTTGGTATTCACCTCAAGGAAATGATTCTGTCTAGAAACACTACAGCTCATTTTTAAAAGGACAAAGAACATCCTTCCTTTCGTGAATAATTTCTCCAATTGCTGATTCCTCCCCAGACTGTCACGGTACTGGGAAGTTGGTTTCCTCTTTCCAACTTCTATCAGTAAGCAGAGCTCAAAAACTGATAAAGAGCCTGAACCCTTCTACAGGCAGCAGGGAGTCATTTTCCAGGGAAGAAAGTAAAGAACTGAACAACGGAAAAAGAAATACAAAAGGAAAAACATGAATAAGGGAAAAAAGAAGAGGGTAACCATTGCTTTTACTGATCCATTCTTAATAGTTAGCTGAGCACTTCTAAAGAGGAAGAACTTTGCTGCTTTCAGGACCGAAGTAAGAAAAAGTCTAAAGCATAGTCTTCCTGACATGGGAGACGTGTCCGCAAGAGAGGCACACGGTCCGATACAGAAACGTATCTACGTCTCGCTGAAAATGTGCACTCTAAGCATCACCAGCTTCTGCTTCAAGCGCAGTATACCACCAGCTTAACCGGATGGTAGTAATTTTACCCCATACAAGAAGTCAGAACACGCGCTATCCTTTAAGGAGGCAGAACAATAACCAAAGCAGAAAAAGGCTTAGAAATTAAGGCAAGATGGCACTTGCTCAGACACACAGTGAGGAGGTGCAAGGTGGGAAAGACAGCAAAATGGAGATTGTTCCTCGTTCACACAGAGCTGATTTCGACTCGAGTTGGTCGTCCTCTCCTCTTCCCACAAAATTAGGAATGCTTTTACGCAGGAAGTCCTGACTTTGTAGCCATCTATGCCGACAAACTAAAAACTATTCTAGGTCTGCTCTTGTGGTATTTAGGAAGTTGCAGAATTCAGCTTAGGGATGCATAATCACAGTATTTAATTACTGTTTCAGTACTGACCTACCTACACCAGCAGATAATAAACTAAAAATCACAGTGCTTCTGATTTGGTGTAAGCCAACAGACCTCCAGATTGTTTTCAGAGCATGTAAAGGTACAGCTCTCTGGGCATCATGGCAATCATAACTGCCAAACGACTTGACAAGCTTGTAAACATCCAAACTGCTGCAAACACATCTATACATACAATAATGGATAAAACGTAGATGCATTCCACCTACACGCTTATGCAGGCAAACACTCGTGAGTTAAAAGCCACTGTATGAACCAGCTTACGGAGCGCTTAGCAAAGCCAGTGATTCCCTTGCACACCTGAAGACCAGAAAAACATTCACCAAAATAAAGTTTGGGACATGCTCTTTTTTTTTTTCTTTTTTTTTTTTTTTTTTTTTTTTAAACTGTAACGTGTACTAAGACAGCAAGATCACTTTTCCAGCGTCCTTCATACACACATATGCCCCAGAAGCTACTTGAAATTACCTTGTGTAATGGAATTGTCTGGAAAGCTCAGCTTAAAGTAGCTGAGCTCAGTGACTGATTGATTTACAGGTACAGAAAATAAATGCATGCAGCATTTTAACAATGCTGACTTACCAGTGTTATGTTATTTCCATTTAGCAAAATCTGGTCTAGCTTTGCGATTCTTCTGCCCTCAGACGGAGTCTCACTGAAGCAGCGTTAAAAACAAATAAGTAAGCACACATAACCAGGGACAACAGTTCCAGTTTTGATTACAGAATAAATCTCTACATTAAGATGGCAGTTGTTGGAACTAAGAAATGAATTGGCCACGCTGCAGCCTGATCTTGACAAATTGACCGCCTGGATAAAGCAAGCTATCTGGCAACTAAAAAGATCCATTGTACTTTTCTGCTCAGTACACCTAAAGATACAGATTCACCCTCGAAATCTCGGCAATTGCTTCAATACCACCAACACTCAGAACAGGTTTCAAATAGCAACGTGGCAGGACAAAGTAATAAATGCTTATCCTTAAGTCTGCTAACTTTCTAAGCCTTTGCCTAGACCTTAAGGAAATGTAAAAACAAACAAACTACTGCAAAGTTCAACACACAATCCACGCAAAGTTAAGGCTATCAAGTAGGAACCGGATTACAAGTGTAAGTCATGCAACAGCTACTCTATAACATGGATGTCCTGAACAGATCCTCCTCTACAGTTTAGGTCCAAGGTACAAACCCTTCAGCTGGCAAGTATTCCAAAAATATAAAACCTCTTTGCTTACAGAGCTTACACAGTATTTTTCCCCAGGAAACCAAATGTTCAAGAGGAACAGGAGGCAGAAACAACACTTGCAATTCTGTAACGTCTTCTAGCACCGTATCTGAAAATCCAGTTTCAAGGAAAATAAGGCCCCGAATTTAAAAATAAAACTATTTCCAGTTATTTCCATGTCACACTGAGCTGTGATTTTACCTGTAAAACAAAAAAATCAGAACAAGACAACTGATCCATACAAAAAAGGCTCTCCTATCCGGCTCTCTTTCAAATGCTGGCATTTTCTGTGACTTGGATTTTGCCTGTTATTATGAGATCATTACATCACCTATCACACAAGTGTAGCTTTGTTATCTTTGAAAGACAAGCTGCTAGACAATATACAACACAAAGTTAGACAAGCGAGGGCAGTACACAGGGATTTCACAGGCACTCTGGAATTGGGCACCCGACTTGAATTCCTGGCGTTGAAAACCTCTCTCCAAATGACTTACTGTCTTTCACTAAGATCCAGCAGCAGTTCTCTCCTGTGCCTCATGCTCTTCTGTAGCCAGCCAAAGCCCACGGAGCTGCACTGTAAGCTTGAAGGCCAGTGTGCCAGCTGCGTGTCCTATTTCTGTCACCTAGTTCTTATGTACCGTTTCTTGCTAATCAAAAGGCCCAGTGATTCCTCCTCACCCATCACACTGGAGTTAGTACATCCAAGCAGTATTTCTGCCGCGCTACATTTGCACGGATTAGCTGCTGAACCCTCCAGATGATGTACTGCTTTTCAAGAAGGGTGTAGTATAACTGGCGAGGGTCTACAGTAAGTCCAAGAGGGTGCTCAACGATGTACAGGAGTCTGACTTCAAAGTATAAATTGAAAAACAGCCGCTTAACTGGAGAGAAATAACAATGTTTAAACTCTAAAAGGTAGCTATAAGGAAGAACTTTTGTGTACATCCACTGCACACAGTTACACGGAATCATGGGGCTTAAATTACAACCTGAAAAACTTAGGGTATGTGGCAATCTTTGCAACAGTAGTAATAATTACAGGAAATGTTTAAGAATAAATTAGGCAAGCGTTTGTCAAGAATGGTACAGAAAGTTGATCATTCACCTCTAGAATGAGAGCAACGCTAGACTATCTTCAAAGGTTCTTCTTTCCCCACTGCTGTCCCTCTCCGTATTTCTACCCTCAAACACAAGCATCATCCCCAGCTGTGCACTTACAATTCTATCTGCATATGCACGTGTCTAGAGATGCACATTTATTTCTTCGTTACACACAGCTGAAGGAGAGTACTCAGAGGTAAGCCAATTTACATAAACAGCTTTTGAAAGTTAAAACACCTCAGCTTCTTGCAAAACGTCAGCCCAACAGAACACCGGGAGCGGTATGTAAATCCTTATGCCAAAACTGCGTTCTCTTAAATCTTATGAAAACCATTTCTAATGTAAAGCCTGACTTGTCTATTTTCTGACACACCCCTTCTCTGTCATCAGGTACTTATTAGATAGTAAAACAACTGACGGGGCAAACACCATAACTAGCACAATAGCTGACTTCCGTAGCAGTTGCATATCATGTCTGAAGAAATGTGAGTTTAGTAGGTAGATACACATTCAGAAATGCACAAGAACTGAAAGGAGTAATCTGTAACCGGTAGACTAAGAACGCTGCAATAGCACGCAATGTAAATCAACATGCAGCTATAGGGAAGGGAAGGGAAGTACAGAAACATTCTTCTGGATTAAAAAAAAAAAATAAAATACGCAGCAATGGTAGGAAAAGGTACTTGGAACGTGCCACTTTCAATCCACTGAAACAATGTCTGCAACAGCAGTAAGAACACTGGCAAACTACCTTCTCTGTTCCACAGGGCCTTGAGACCCATACGCATTGTCTGTTGCCACTTGCTGTTAGGAAACAAAGGCACTGCGATCAGTAGAAGCGTGTAGAACACCGAAAATGAAACTTTTGAATACGTCACATGCAAGATCCTCATTCTCCGTACAGTCTACAAGGTTACACAATTGTAAAATACTTTGTAAGAATGAGAATCCTGACGTTTGCCTTGGACTAAAAAAGTTTTTAAATTCCGTTTCGAGTTTTTTTTCCCAAGGGTTTTAGAAATAAAAGCATCTTGGTAAAGTGATTTTCACACACTGCACAGACACAAGCAGTGTTTCTCCCACTGCGAGAGGAGTATCAAAATACTCTTATCTAATATGTTATAGACAAGAGTGACCAAGGTCACAGGAGAATCTGTACTTTCCCACTGATTACAAGGAACGGGCCAGCTGCTTTGTGCCTCCTATGCAGCTGGAGCATGCAGTTGCCTGGTAACGTGTTCCGAACTATTGCATCTTAATCACATATACACGTAGGAATACCAAGCTGACCGCTTAGGTTTATCAGCCAAAACAGTTTACAGCAACACAATAGTTTAGAGCAATTCAGGAACTTTAACACTGAATTTAGGTATGCGCTTATATGGTTTGACAAACAGAACTTTTATAAATGAAAGGGAAACAACAGGTGACTTTAGAGCATACAAAAGGTATAGTCTACAAACCAAATATCAATTATTAGCAATGTTTCCCTGTTCAAAGGGCATCATTTAATGTCTCAGACTCAACAAGCATGAACTGACAGACTGTTATGATTTGAAAATTTTAAAAAAGTTCTAATAGTGTGCCCAAAACAGAGCTGTTTCAGTGTTCAGGCTAGACTCGTTGTCTCCAGTAAATACATATCTTAATTCTAACACAGGATAAAAAACGATTTATAAATTTCCTCTTGTGAAAATGAAACTGTTCCAATCACCCTGTTCACTCCTATTTAAGATATTAAATAGGGCAAATCAGAAGTAACTTGAACCAATCCCTCCCACCCAGCTATAAGCCAGGACCATATACAGCCCTTGCAGACTACACAAGACCCTGTCTCATTCCAGCCATATCATTAGCATAAGCTGTGCAAACCCATGCAAATCAACAGGTTTTTCAGGCATAAAAGCAGACTCCAACAGCAGTTAAGCCACTTCTTACAACTGACAATGTCATACTTCCATCACTGATTATAGCACAAGAACAAAAGAGAATGGGTCCTTATTGTCCTTCATGAACTTGAGGGGCTGCAAGAAACCAGTGAAGTTACAAGCCTGGATTCTGTAATGTCGCTACCAGCATAATTTCCAGATCAAAGATCCGGCCTCCTGTTAAGATCATCAAACATATTTTTGAGTTCGGAGGACAGGTCATCACAACACTATGTTAGGTAGAGTATAAAACCTTATCATCAGAATCTCAGCTAGTTTAAGTCAATGTATTCTGTGTGTTCCGCTGAAGTCAATGAAACTAAACACACTATCATAGGAAAGAGATATTTCAGCACGCCTCAGACCTGGAAAACTATCTTGAAAAATGCCCGTAACTTTTAACACACTTCCCACGATCTCTCAACAGCGAGCAGTAGTAAGACCCTAACAGTTACTTGCAACCTATTTCTTGCATAGCATTCATTTTTATTTTAATTTTAAAAGGGGCAACTAATAAATAAGATTTTTGCAGCTACTCACAAAAATCAATAAGCAAAGACATTTGTTCCAAGACTTAAATTTCTTGTATAATTTAAAAAACTAGCAAAGCTCTGTAAAGTAAAATAGATACATTTACCTACTAATGTAGGAAACTACAGACAAACTTCAGGAAATGACCAAAGGTGCAGAGGATAGGCTAATGCCTATTAGCATTAGGTAGAAAAACAAGGTAAAAAAGGTAGAAATGCCTATTAGCATTAAGGTAGAACAACAACAACAACAACAACAACAACAACAACAAAACCCCAGAAGTTCTACAGAAAAATGAGTGAGCAGCCCACAGCACTGGCAGACAACAGATTTTTTTATCCCCGCTTCCTCCACCCCTTCTTCTTATCCCCCCACCCCCGTTTTTTTTTAAAGGAAATAATTATTCTATTCTGAAACATATTGTCAGTGATGCAGTTGAAGCCAAAAGTTTAAATGAGTTCAGGAGAGGATTAACCGAATTCTAAGACATGTGCCAACACAACCGCTATAGAAAGCATCTGCATCACGGTGAAATGCAAACAGCTACTCTGAGAACGACACATTATTCTTCACTAAATTTGCCTTTTACCCTGTTGTATAGTTACTAATGTTGAAAAGAGTCACTGCTGTGCAAGAAACTAAAACTTACAGCGCTTCATGCTGGGAGAGAACTGTGGCCCATCAGCTCGTGGCTGTGAAGCCTTACAACTTAACACGTTGCAGTTGCACACCAACAAGTTCTGAGGCGGACTGCTGACTGTATTCAATAGTCACAGCTTATGTAGGAGGATATGATAAACTTGACTTATTTGCCTTTAACCGATGCTCCAAATATTTTAAAGTCGTTCTTAAAGCAGGTTACTGGTTTGATTACCCTTCATACAAAATCCTCCTTCACATGCAGGTTTCTCTTCTCTTCTTTTCAGATTTAAGGCATGAACAGAAACCACACCTGCATCATCACTGAAATCAGTGCCTATTTTTCAATAAACTTTAGCAGCAGCATCAGAATTCGTCCTCAAGTACCGTTCATAAAGCAAATGCTTCATTCTTCAAAACTTTTTTTTGCAAAGGTTAGTAATGCTGTACCACAGACTCCCACGCCCAGTCACGCATGTTCTTCCTGAGACTGTTACGCAGCTTCGTATTTTAAAAATCGCCATCCTAACTGCGTACCTGATACTACTGGTTCTCCCCTTTTTAAAGTCTGATGTTAAGGAAAAGCTGCAAGTCCTACAAAACCAGGCAGACTTGCTTGTTCTTGCCAAAGAGAAAAAGGTTAAGCATTATTAAAAAATAAGACTATTGCCTACCTTTAAGTATCCATAAAGCTACCAACACGAACCGTATGGTGGCTTGTTAGCATCGCTATTTGAACACGGGCATGCAAAATGTCCTTCAGTTAAATTCCCAACTCTATGAATTAATTGGTGGGCAATTCCCCAAGGATAAAACGTCTATCAAAAGCCAACAGTAAGCCAGAAATATCTTTCCGTTTCATAGGGTAAAAAAAATGATACAGTGAATCCTGAAAAAAGAAATCGATATTAGACCGGGAACGCCTATATAGTTATAGGGCAAGTAATAAAACATTTAGTGTTTTGATTTTCTTTTTTTTATTTCTGTCATCACAATAGTTAGACAAACATGGAAACATTTGCAACAGCAATACTTGGGCCACTTTAAAATCTTGGTAACACTGAAATACAGGGCAGCAAAAACTAATGATGTGGGGAGGGGACTTTAGGTCTTCTTATTTTCAGACACATTCACACACACACACACACTCCACAACTCCAAAGAGCTATCTTAACTATGTCTGCCAGTAAACGGAAATAGTAGGCAGAAAGGAACCCTATCTATACTAAGACAGTTAGCTGTGTCGTAAAACTGAAGATCACTGCAACCAGTGCCATCTTAAAGAAGAAAAAAACCCAACAACAACAACAACCAAAAAACCTGAAAGGAACCATCACTGTGCATGTCATAAGCATGAAGTTATTTTAACCTGATGACTACTCTGCCCTCTACTTTAAGCATCATGAAGTTTTTATGTATTTTCAAAGTCTAAGGTTATTATTTTAAATGGCCTACTTGTAGTGGCAGCCCAAGTAGCATTCTGGAGAACACCACAGTGCCCACAACTTCTACAGGTCAGTGCAGTCTGATCAAGCACTGCATTTCTAGGGGAGGAAAACAAAAAACCACTACCGCTCATTTATTCAATTGAAAAGCTTATTACCTGCACCTTCCAAAGCAACAGGCTACAGGAACACTGAATGCAAAGTAAACCAGACCCATCTGGAATACTCTGACTCAGCCTCAGCTCCAAGTTACACATCTTTCATTTCGTATTTGAAGGGATTAACAGCATTTGGATGCACAGAAACTGTCTTTACAGTCATGTCTGCGGACCTCCGAGTCAAGAGTTAAAAATGTCTTCCTAAATTATAACAGTATTAGCAGTTCCTCTGAAAGGAGCGGAAAAAAAAACCACAACCAGGGAAGGAGGAAAGTGACACAAAACCAAGGTTTTTTTCCAGAGATAACAAAATCCTGAGAGAACAAGATGCTTGTGCTATCAGAATAAAAATCCCCAAAGAAACAAAAGAGTTTACCTTTCCCTTGGAAAAGTTACCTTTGAGTCAAGATCTGCTCTTTTTCTCTCCCAACCATGAAATCTCTCTTCAGCTTAAGACTGTCATCTACTGCAGTAGAAATTCAGTGCACACACTGGAACCTGGATAGAAACTTATTTAAAAAAAAAAACCAAACAATACAATAGTATTACAGTGGCTAGAAATCTTTTACATATTCTGATGAAAAGACTCAACTTATTTCTAGGAAATAAAGTGTTTGGGGCCAAAGCCAACAGATGATGTTCATGTAAGGTAAAAAAAATTTTTTTTTTTTTTTTTTTTTTAAATTGATATATTGAAAAAAGCTGGAGAAGGAAGCGGGGACAGAAATGAAAAACCATTCAGGGAGTCAGTGGTATAGATTGTCACCATGCAACCTAAATATTGTAATTGCAGATCACATAGTCGGAACAAGCCAGTCAAAAGTAGCACACTCCCTGGGAGAGGGGCGGGAGTCTCTTCCCCCTTGTATTTCAAGCCAAGACCCAACTAGCAGAAGGCAGCTTTTCTGTCAGATAAAGCAAGGCAAAAGGATCACGTACAGCAACTTCCTTGCAGCCTCTTGCTCCTGAGCACCCTTCTTCACCTCTTTCTTTCTTTCTTCTGGTGATGGGAAGGCAAAGCATGTTCTGCTCCTGTGAGCCCATACGGCTTGTCCCTATAGTCACAGCAGGCACCTGTGATTCCTCTCCGAAGACATTTACGCATAGAAATCAGTTGAGTGGTGTGTTACGGAAGCATAAGCTGCAGCGGACGTGATTTTGAATCAGTTATTGTTTTGCCCATCATGATAAAATAAAACCGGCAATTTCTTACTTTATAGAAATCCTCCTAAAGTAGTAGTTGCCCCCAATAGCTGTCAAGTTTTTGTATCACAGGAGAACAAATGCAGCCAAAAGAACATTTTCTCTAAAAGGACCGCTCCGAACTACACAAGCAGGCAGGCACAGGCAGCTCCCAATTTAGTTAAGGGTACGTACACAGCACCGCTTAGTGGTGCAAGCGGAGTCACCGCTGACAGGAATGAGAAGCTTGAACACCAACCTTCCCGCCCCGGCCCCCTGGACATGAACGATGCCTGGTCTGTCTGTCCTCACTCGCAAAATACCACTACAATGCCTTTACTACAAGAGAGTACATCTGCCAAGCAAAACAAGTCCAAGAGTGCTGAACCTCAAGGCCAGCAGAACCCACGGCTGCTGAGCATCAAACAGATGCATCCACTCTGAAGAGCTTTCAGAATTCTACAGCACTCTACCACATGGTTTCTGGCGACACAGCCTGAAGCAGGGTTTAAACAAATGATCCAGCTTAGTATCTGCCTGTAGTGCAAAGAATAGCAATCTCTTGGCTCACGATTTGGGTTTTATATAGACTTGAGCCATAAACAAATGCAACAGATGTAGAAAAACTGAAGACCGACAGCAACTGGAACGTAACTATTCTTTTTCCACTCCATCAACCCGTTGGAAAACTAACTCCCTCGTGCACTTACGTAACTGAGCACAAAGAGAACAAAAAGAAAGGCTTTTATTCAGAAGAAATTAGTGTGTCTTTACAGGAAAGTAACGGTTTCAACTTACAAAACCAGCATCATCATTAGTGATGCACCTTTCCTGAAGGGGAAATCCTTCTCTTTTAGCAAATGTCAATTCCAAGAGCCTGTAAACAAAAACAAACAAGCAACCCACACCATTACCCCACAAAAGCTCTGTTTAGATTACACACACACACACATATATATATATATATATATATATATATATATATATAAAAAACCCATGTCTTCACAGATGACAACTGTATCAATTTATACTTCAGGTCCTTCTCCTCCAGGAACCACCTATAAAAGACGACGACAATTTTGTGTTTGTGCCATAGGTCCGAGTTTTACAAACCCATACATGACAGTTCTTGCTTTACAACAATTTAGCAGATGGAGACTTCACCGGTAGACCACAAAAGCGGTTTTTCGATTCAATATTATCTTCCTCTCCCAAGAGTGGAAGCCAGTTATTGCCAGAGAAGCACAGGACAGAACCTCCAAAACACAAAGAATGTTTAACAAAACACAGAGGAGTTCCTAGATAACAAACATTTTGGTTTTTGTCTTTGGTATTCACCTCAAGGAAATGATTCTGTCTAGAAACACTACAGCTCATTTTTAAAAGGACAAAGAACATCCTTCCTTTCGTGAATAATTTCTCCAATTGCTGATTCCTCCCCAGACTGTCACGGTACTGGGAAGTTGGTTTCCTCTTTCCAACTTCTATCAGTAAGCAGAGCTCAAAAACTGATAAAGAGCCTGAACCCTTCTACAGGCAGCAGGGAGTCATTTTCCAGGGAAGAAAGTAAAGAACTGAACAACGGAAAAAGAAATACAAAAGGAAAAACATGAATAAGGGAAAAAAGAAGAGGGTAACCATTGCTTTTACTGATCCATTCTTAATAGTTAGCTGAGCACTTCTAAAGAGGAAGAACTTTGCTGCTTTCAGGACCGAAGTAAGAAAAAGTCTAAAGCATAGTCTTCCTGACATGGGAGACGTGTCCGCAAGAGAGGCACACGGTCCGATACAGAAACGTATCTACGTCTCGCTGAAAATGTGCACTCTAAGCATCACCAGCTTCTGCTTCAAGCGCAGTATACCACCAGCTTAACCGGATGGTAGTAATTTTACCCCATACAAGAAGTCAGAACACGCGCTATCCTTTAAGGAGGCAGAACAATAACCAAAGCAGAAAAAGGCTTAGAAATTAAGGCAAGATGGCACTTGCTCAGACACACAGTGAGGAGGTGCAAGGTGGGAAAGACAGCAAAATGGAGATTGTTCCTCGTTCACACAGAGCTGATTTCGACTCGAGTTGGTCGTCCTCTCCTCTTCCCACAAAATTAGGAATGCTTTTACGCAGGAAGTCCTGACTTTGTAGCCATCTATGCCGACAAACTAAAAACTATTCTAGGTCTGCTCTTGTGGTATTTAGGAAGTTGCAGAATTCAGCTTAGGGATGCATAATCACAGTATTTAATTACTGTTTCAGTACTGACCTACCTACACCAGCAGATAATAAACTAAAAATCACAGTGCTTCTGATTTGGTGTAAGCCAACAGACCTCCAGATTGTTTTCAGAGCATGTAAAGGTACAGCTCTCTGGGCATCATGGCAATCATAACTGCCAAACGACTTGACAAGCTTGTAAACATCCAAACTGCTGCAAACACATCTATACATACAATAATGGATAAAACGTAGATGCATTCCACCTACACGCTTATGCAGGCAAACACTCGTGAGTTAAAAGCCACTGTATGAACCAGCTTACGGAGCGCTTAGCAAAGCCAGTGATTCCCTTGCACACCTGAAGACCAGAAAAACATTCACCAAAATAAAGTTAGGGACATGCTCTTTTTTTTTTTCTTTTTTTTTTTTTTTTTTTTTTTTAAACTGTAACGTGTACTAAGACAGCAAGATCACTTTTCCAGCGTCCTTCATACACACATATGCCCCAGAAGCTACTTGAAATTACCTTGTGTAATGGAATTGTCTGGAAAGCTCAGCTTAAAGTAGCTGAGCTCAGTGACTGATTGATTTACAGGTACAGAAAATAAATGCATGCAGCATTTTAACAATGCTGACTTACCAGTGTTATGTTATTTCCATTTAGCAAAATCTGGTCTAGCTTTGTGATTCTTCTGCCCTCAGACGGAGTCTCACTGAAGCAGCGTTAAAAACAAATAAGTAAGCACACATAACCAGGGACAACAGTTCCAGTTTTGATTACAGAATAAATCTCTACATTAAGATGGCAGTTGTTGGAACTAAGAAATGAATTGGCCACGCTGCAGCCTGATCTTGACAAATTGACCGCCTGGATAAAGCAAGCTATCTGGCAACTAAAAAGATCCATTGTACTTTTCTGCTCAGTACACCTAAAGATACAGATTCACCCTCGAAATCTCGGCAATTGCTTCAATACCACCAACACTCAGAACAGGTTTCAAATAGCAACGTGGCAGGACAAAGTAATAAATGCTTATCCTTAAGTCTGCTAACTTTCTAAGCCTTTGCCTAGACCTTAAGGAAATGTAAAAACAAACAAACTACTGCAAAGTTCAACACACAATCCACGCAAAGTTAAGGCTATCAAGTAGGAACCGGATTACAAGTGTAAGTCATGCAACAGCTACTCTATAACATGGATGTCCTGAACAGATCCTCCTCTACAGTTTAGGTCCAAGGTACAAACCCTTCAGCTGGCAAGTATTCCAAAAATATAAAACCTCTTTGCTTACAGAGCTTACACAGTATTTTTCCCCAGGAAACCAAATGTTCAAGAGGAACAGGAGGCAGAAACAACACTTGCAATTCTGTAACGTCTTCTAGCACCGTATCTGAAAATCCAGTTTCAAGGAAAATAAGGCCCCGAATTTAAAAATAAAACTATTTCCAGTTATTTCCATGTCACACTGAGCTGTGATTTTACCTGTAAAACAAAAAAATCAGAACAAGACAACTGATCCATACAAAAAAGGCTCTCCTATCCGGCTCTCTTTCAAATGCTGGCATTTTCTGTGACTTGGATTTTGCCTGTTATTATGAGATCATTACATCACCTATCACACAAGTGTAGCTTTGTTATCTTTGAAAGACAAGCTGCTAGACAATATACAACACAAAGTTAGACAAGCGAGGGCAGTACACAGGGATTTCACAGGCACTCTGGAATTGGGCACCCGACTTGAATTCCTGGCGTTGAAAACCTCTCTCCAAATGACTTACTGTCTTTCACTAAGATCCAGCAGCAGTTCTCTCCTGTGCCTCATGCTCTTCTGTAGCCAGCCAAAGCCCACGGAGCTGCACTGTAAGCTTGAAGGCCAGTGTGCCAGCTGCGTGTCCTATTTCTGTCACCTAGTTCTTATGTACCGTTTCTTGCTAATCAAAAGGCCCAGTGATTCCTCCTCACCCATCACACTGGAGTTAGTACATCCAAGCAGTATTTCTGCTGCGCTACATTTGCACGGATTAGCTGCTGAACCCTCCAGATGATGTACTGCTTTTCAAGAAGGGTGTAGTATAACTGGCGAGGGTCTACAGTAAGTCCAAGAGGGTGCTCAACGATGTACAGGAGTCTGACTTCAAAGTATAAATTGAAAAACAGCCGCTTAACTGGAGAGAAATAACAATGTTTAAACTCTAAAAGGTAGCTATAAGGAAGAACTTTTGTGTACATCCACTGCACACAGTTACACGGAATCATGGGGCTTAAATTACAACCTGAAAAACTTAGGGTATGTGGCAATCTTTGCAACAGTAGTAATAATTACAGGAAATGTTTAAGAATAAATTAGGCAAGCGTTTGTCAAGAATGGTACAGAAAGTTGATCATTCACCTCTAGAATGAGAGCAACGCTAGACTATCTTCAAAGGTTCTTCTTTCCCCACTGCTGTCCCTCTCCGTATTTCTACCCTCAAACACAAGCATCATCCCCAGCTGTGCACTTACAATTCTATCTGCATATGCACGTGTCTAGAGATGCACATTTATTTCTTCGTTACACACAGCTGAAGGAGAGTACTCAGAGGTAAGCCAATTTACATAAACAGCTTTTGAAAGTTAAAACACCTCAGCTTCTTGCAAAACGTCAGCCCAACAGAACACCGGGAGCGGTATGTAAATCCTTATGCCAAAACTGCGTTCTCTTAAATCTTATGAAAACCATTTCTAATGTAAAGCCTGACTTGTCTATTTTCTGACACACCCCTTCTCTGTCATCAGGTACTTATTAGATAGTAAAACAACTGACGGGGCAAACACCATAACTAGCACAATAGCTGACTTCCGTAGCAGTTGCATATCATGTCTGAAGAAATGTGAGTTTAGTAGGTAGATACACATTCAGAAATGCACAAGAACTGAAAGGAGTAATCTGTAACCGGTAGACTAAGAACGCTGCAATAGCACGCAATGTAAATCAACATGCAGCTATAGGGAAGGGAAGGGAAGTACAGAAACATTCTTCTGGATTAAAAAAAAAAAATAAAATACGCAGCAATGGTAGGAAAAGGTACTTGGAACGTGCCACTTTCAATCCACTGAAACAATGTCTGCAACAGCAGTAAGAACACTGGCAAACTACCTTCTCTGTTCCACAGGGCCTTGAGACCCATACGCATTGTCTGTTGCCACTTGCTGTTAGGAAACAAAGGCACTGCGATCAGTAGAAGCGTGTAGAACACCGAAAATGAAACTTTTGAATACGTCACATGCAAGATCCTCATTCTCCGTACAGTCTACAAGGTTACACAATTGTAAAATACTTTGTAAGAATGAGAATCCTGACGTTTGCCTTGGACTAAAAAAGTTTTTAAATTCCGTTTCGAGTTTTTTTTCCCAAGGGTTTTAGAAATAAAAGCATCTTGGTAAAGTGATTTTCACACACTGCACAGACACAAGCAGTGTTTCTCCCACTGCGAGAGGAGTATCAAAATACTCTTATCTAATATGTTATAGACAAGAGTGACCAAGGTCACAGGAGAATCTGTACTTTCCCACTGATTACAAGGAACGGGCCAGCTGCTTTGTGCCTCCTATGCAGCTGGAGCATGCAGTTGCCTGGTAACGTGTTCCGAACTATTGCATCTTAATCACATATACACGTAGGAATACCAAGCTGACCGCTTAGGTTTATCAGCCAAAACAGTTTACAGCAACACAATAGTTTAGAGCAATTCAGGAACTTTAACACTGAATTTAGGTATGCGCTTATATGGTTTGACAAACAGAACTTTTATAAATGAAAGGGAAACAACAGGTGACTTTAGAGCATACAAAAGGTATAGTCTACAAACCAAATATCAATTATTAGCAATGTTTCCCTGTTCAAAGGGCATCATTTAATGTCTCAGACTCAACAAGCATGAACTGACAGACTGTTATGATTTGAAAATTTTAAAAAAGTTCTAATAGTGTGCCCAAAACAGAGCTGTTTCAGTGTTCAGGCTAGACTCGTTGTCTCCAGTAAATACATATCTTAATTCTAACACAGGATAAAAAACGATTTATAAATTTCCTCTTGTGAAAATGAAACTGTTCCAATCACCCTGTTCACTCCTATTTAAGATATTAAATAGGGCAAATCAGAAGTAACTTGAACCAATCCCTCCCACCCAGCTATAAACCAGGACCATATACAGCCCTTGCAGACTACACAAGACCCTGTCTCATTCCAGCCATATCATTAGCATAAGCTGTGCAAACCCATGCAAATCAACAGGTTTTTCAGGCATAAAAGCAGACTCCAACAGCAGTTAAGCCACTTCTTACAACTGACAATGTCATACTTCCACCACTGATTATAGCACAAGAACAAAAGAGAATGGGTCCTTATTGTCCTTCATGAACTTGAGGGGCTGCAAGAAACCAGTGAAGTTACAAGCCTGGATTCTGTAATGTCGCTACCAGCATAATTTCCAGATCAAAGATCCGGCCTCCTGTTAAGATCATCAAACATATTTTTGAGTTCGGAGGACAGGTCATCACAACACTATGTTAGGTAGAGTATAAAACCTTATCATCAGAATCTCAGCTAGTTTAAGTCAATGTATTCTGTGTGTTCCGCTGAAGTCAATGAAACTAAACACACTATCATAGGAAAGAGATATTTCAGCACGCCTCAGACCTGGAAAACTATCTTGAAAAATGCCCGTAACTTTTAACACACTTCCCACGATCTCTCAACAGCGAGCAGTAGTAAGACCCTAACAGTTACTTGCAACCTATTTCTTGCATAGCATTCATTTTTATTTTAATTTTAAAAGGGGCAACTAATAAATAAGATTTTTGCAGCTACTCACAAAAATCAATAAGCAAAGACATTTGTTCCAAGACTTAAATTTCTTGTATAATTTAAAAAACTAGCAAAGCTCTGTAAAGTAAAATAGATACATTTACCTACTAATGTAGGAAACTACAGACAAACTTCAGGAAATGACCAAAGGTGCAGAGGATAGGCTAATGCCTATTAGCATTAGGTAGAAAAACAAGGTAAAAAAGGTAGAAATGCCTATTAGCATTAAGGTAGAACAACAACAACAACAACAACAACAACAACAAAACCCCAGAAGTTCTACAGAAAAATGAGTGAGCAGCCCACAGCACTGGCAGACAACAGATTTTTTTATCCCCGCTTCCTCCACCCCTTCTTCTTATCCCCCCACCCCCGTTTTTTTTTAAAGGAAATAATTATTCTATTCTGAAACATATTGTCAGTGATGCAGTTGAAGCCAAAAGTTTAAATGAGTTCAGGAGAGGATTAACCGAATTCTAAGACATGTGCCAACACAACCGCTATAGAAAGCATCTGCATCACGGTGAAATGCAAACAGCTACTCTGAGAACGACACATTATTCTTCACTAAATTTGCCTTTTACCCTGTTGTATAGTTACTAATGTTGAAAAGAGTCACTGCTGTGCAAGAAACTAAAACTTACAGCGCTTCATGCTGGGAGAGAACTGTGGCCCATCAGCTCGTGGCTGTGAAGCCTTACAACTTAACACGTTGCAGTTGCACACCAACAAGTTCTGAGGCGGACTGCTGACTGTATTCAATAGTCACAGCTTATGTAGGAGGATATGATAAACTTGACTTATTTGCCTTTAACCGATGCTCCAAATATTTTAAAGTCGTTCTTAAAGCAGGTTACTGGTTTGATTACCCTTCATACAAAATCCTCCTTCACATGCAGGTTTCTCTTCTCTTCTTTTCAGATTTAAGGCATGAACAGAAACCACACCTGCATCATCACTGAAATCAGTGCCTATTTTTCAATAAACTTTAGCAGCAGCATCAGAATTCGTCCTCAAGTACCGTTCATAAAGCAAATGCTTCATTCTTCAAAACTTTTTTTTGCAAAGGTTAGTAATGCTGTACCACAGACTCCCACGCCCAGTCACGCATGTTCTTCCTGAGACTGTTACGCAGCTTCGTATTTTAAAAATCGCCATCCTAACTGCGTACCTGATACTACTGGTTCTCCCCTTTTTAAAGTCTGATGTTAAGGAAAAGCTGCAAGTCCTACAAAACCAGGCAGACTTGCTTGTTCTTGCCAAAGAGAAAAAGGTTAAGCATTATTAAAAAATAAGACTATTGCCTACCTTTAAGTATCCATAAAGCTACCAACACGAACCGTATGGTGGCTTGTTAGCATCGCTATTTGAACACGGGCATGCAAAATGTCCTTCAGTTAAATTCCAAACTCTATGAATTAATTGGTGGGCAATTCCCCAAGGATAAAACGTCTATCAAAAGCCAACAGTAAGCCAGAAATATCTTTCCGTTTCATAGGGTAAAAAAAATGATACAGTGAATCCTGAAAAAAGAAATCGATATTAAACCGGGAACGCCTATATAGTTATAGGGCAAGTAATAAAACATTTAGTGTTTTGATTTTCTTTTTTTTATTTCTGTCATCACAATAGTTAGACAAACATGGAAACATTTGCAACAGCAATACTTGGGCCACTTTAAAATCTTGGTAACACTGAAATACAGGGCAGCAAAAACTAATGATGTGGGGAGGGGACTTTAGGTCTTCCTATTTTCAGACACATTCACACACACACACACACTCCACAACTCCAAAGAGCTATCTTAACTATGTCTGCCAGTAAACGGAAATAGTAGGCAGAAAGGAACCCTATCTATACTAAGACAGTTAGCTGTGTCGTAAAACTGAAGATCACTGCAACCAGTGCCATCTTAAAGAAGAAAAAAACCCAACAACAACAACAACCAAAAAACCTGAAAGGAACCATCACTGTGCATGTCATAAGCATGAAGTTATTTTAACCTGATGACTACTCTGCCCTCTACTTTAAGCATCATGAAGTTTTTATGTATTTTCAAAGTCTAAGGTTATTATTTTAAATGGCCTACTTGTAGTGGCAGCCCAAGTAGCATTCTGGAGAACACCACAGTGCCCACAACTTCTACAGGTCAGTGCAGTCTGATCAAGCACTGCATTTCTAGGGGAGGAAAACAAAAAACCACTACCGCTCATTTATTCAATTGAAAAGCTTATTACCTGCACCTTCCAAAGCAACAGGCTACAGGAACACTGAATGCAAAGTAAACCAGACCCATCTGGAATACTCTGACTCAGCCTCAGCTCCAAGTTACACATCTTTCATTTCGTATTTGAAGGGATTAACAGCATTTGGATGCACAGAAACTGTCTTTACAGTCATGTCTGCGGACCTCCGAGTCAAGAGTTAAAAATGTCTTCCTAAATTATAACAGTATTAGCAGTTCCTCTGAAAGGAGCGGAAAAAAAAACCACAACCAGGGAAGGAGGAAAGTGACACAAAACCAAGGTTTTTTTCCAGAGATAACAAAATCCTGAGAGAACAAGATGCTTGTGCTATCAGAATAAAAATCCCCAAAGAAACAAAAGAGTTTACCTTTCCCTTGGAAAAGTTACCTTTGAGTCAAGATCTGCTCTTTTTCTCTCCCAACCATGAAATCTCTCTTCAGCTTAAGACTGTCATCTACTGCAGTAGAAATTCAGTGCACACACTGGAACCTGGATAGAAACTTATTTAAAAAAAAAAACCAAACAATACAATAGTATTACAGTGGCTAGAAATCTTTTACATATTCTGATGAAAAGACTCAACTTATTTCTAGGAAATAAAGTGTTTGGGGCCAAAGCCAACAGATGATGTTCATGTAAGGTAAAAAAAAATTTTTTTTTTTTTTTTTTTTTTAAATTGATATATTGAAAAAAGCTGGAGAAGGAAGCGGGGACAGAAATGAAAAACCATTCAGGGAGTCAGTGGTATAGATTGTCACCATGCAACCTAAATATTGTAATTGCAGATCACATAGTCGGAACAAGCCAGTCAAAAGTAGCACACTCCCTGGGAGAGGGGCGGGAGTCTCTTCCCCCTTGTATTTCAAGCCAAGACCCAACTAGCAGAAGGCAGCTTTTCTGTCAGATAAAGCAAGGCAAAAGGATCACGTACAGCAACTTCCTTGCAGCCTCTTGCTCCTGAGCACCCTTCTTCACCTCTTTCTTTCTTTCTTCTGGTGATGGGAAGGCAAAGCATGTTCTGCTCCTGTGAGCCCATACGGCTTGTCCCTATAGTCACAGCAGGCACCTGTGATTCCTCTCCGAAGACATTTACGCATAGAAATCAGTTGAGTGGTGTGTTACGGAAGCATAAGCTGCAGCGGACGTGATTTTGAATCAGTTATTGTTTTGCCCATCATGATAAAATAAAACCGGCAATTTCTTACTTTATAGAAATCCTCCTAAAGTAGTAGTTGCCCCCAATCGCTGTCAAGTTTTTGTATCACAGGAGAACAAATGCAGCCAAAAGAACATTTTCTCTAAAAGGACCGCTCCGAACTACACAAGCAGGCAGGCACAGGCAGCTCCCAATTTAGTTAAGGGTACGTACACAGCACCGCTTAGTGGTGCAAGCGGAGTCACCGCTGACAGGAATGAGAAGCTTGAACACCAACCTTCCCGCCCCGGCCCCCTGGACATGAACGATGCCTGGTCTGTCTGTCCTCACTCGCAAAATACCACTACAATGCCTTTACTACAAGAGAGTACATCTGCCAAGCAAAACAAGTCCAAGAGTGCTGAACCTCGAGGCCAGCAGAACCCACGGCTGCTGAGCATCAAACAGATGCATCCACTCTGAAGAGCTTTCAGAATTCTACAGCACTCTACCACATGGTTTCTGGCGACACAGCCTGAAGCAGGGTTTAAACAAATGATCCAGCTTAGTATCTGCCTGTAGTGCAAAGAATAGCAATCTCTTGGCTCACGATTTGGGTTTTATATAGACTTGAGCCATAAACAAATGCAACAGATGTAGAAAAACTGAAGACCGACAGCAACTGGAACGTAACTATTCTTTTTCCACTCCATCAACCCGTTGGAAAACTAACTCCCTCGTGCACTTACGTAACTGAGCACAAAGAGAACAAAAAGAAAGGCTTTTATTCAGAAGAAATTAGTGTGTCTTTACAGGAAAGTAACGGTTTCAACTTACAAAACCAGCATCATCATTAGTGATGCACCTTTCCTGAAGGGGAAATCCTTCTCTTTTAGCAAATGTCAATTCCAAGAGCCTGTAAACAAAAACAAACAAGCAACCCACACCATTACCCCACAAAAGCTCTGTTTAGATTACACACACACACACACACACACATATATATATATATATATATATATATATAAAAAACCCATGTCTTCACAGATGACAACTGTATCAATTTATACTTCAGGTCCTTCTCCTCCAGGAACCACCTATAAAAGACGACGACAATTTTGTGTTTGTGCCATAGGTCCGAGTTTTACAAACCCATACATGACAGTTCTTGCTTTACAACAATTTAGCAGATGGAGACTTCACCGGTAGACCACAAAAGCGGTTTTTCGATTCAATATTATCTTCCTCTCCCAAGAGTGGAAGCCAGTTATTGCCAGAGAAGCACAGGACAGAACCTCCAAAACACAAAGAATGTTTAACAAAACACAGAGGAGTTCCTAGATAACAAACATTTTGGTTTTTGTCTTTGGTATTCACCTCAAGGAAATGATTCTGTCTAGAAACACTACAGCTCATTTTTAAAAGGACAAAGAACATCCTTCCTTTCGTGAATAATTTCTCCAATTGCTGATTCCTCCCCAGACTGTCACGGTACTGGGAAGTTGGTTTCCTCTTTCCAACTTCTATCAGTAAGCAGAGCTCAAAAACTGATAAAGAGCCTGAACCCTTCTACAGGCAGCAGGGAGTCATTTTCCAGGGAAGAAAGTAAAGAACTGAACAACGGAAAAAGAAATACAAAAGGAAAAACATGAATAAGGGAAAAAAGAAGAGGGTAACCATTGCTTTTACTGATCCATTCTTAATAGTTAGCTGAGCACTTCTAAAGAGGAAGAACTTTGCTGCTTTCAGGACCGAAGTAAGAAAAAGTCTAAAGCATAGTCTTCCTGACATGGGAGACGTGTCCGCAAGAGAGGCACACGGTCCGATACAGAAACGTATCTACGTCTCGCTGAAAATGTGCACTCTAAGCATCACCAGCTTCTGCTTCAAGCGCAGTATACCACCAGCTTAACCGGATGGTAGTAATTTTACCCCATACAAGAAGTCAGAACACGCGCTATCCTTTAAGGAGGCAGAACAATAACCAAAGCAGAAAAAGGCTTAGAAATTAAGGCAAGATGGCACTTGCTCAGACACACAGTGAGGAGGTGCAAGGTGGGAAAGACAGCAAAATGGAGATTGTTCCTCGTTCACACAGAGCTGATTTCGACTCGAGTTGGTCGTCCTCTCCTCTTCCCACAAAATTAGGAATGCTTTTACGCAGGAAGTCCTGACTTTGTAGCCATCTATGCCGACAAACTAAAAACTATTCTAGGTCTGCTCTTGTGGTATTTAGGAAGTTGCAGAATTCAGCTTAGGGATGCATAATCACAGTATTTAATTACTGTTTCAGTACTGACCTACCTACACCAGCAGATAATAAACTAAAAATCACAGTGCTTCTGATTTGGTGTAAGCCAACAGACCTCCAGATTGTTTTCAGAGCATGTAAAGGTACAGCTCTCTGGGCATCATGGCAATCATAACTGCCAAACGACTTGACAAGCTTGTAAACATCCAAACTGCTGCAAACACATCTATACATACAATAATGGATAAAACGTAGATGCATTCCACCTACACGCTTATGCAGGCAAACACTCGTGAGTTAAAAGCCACTGTATGAACCAGCTTACGGAGCGCTTAGCAAAGCCAGTGATTCCCTTGCACACCTGAAGACCAGAAAAACATTCACCAAAATAAAGTTAGGGACATGCTCTGTTTTTTGTTTTTTTTTCTTTTTTTTTTTTTTTTTTTTTTAAACTGTAACGTGTACTAAGACAGCAAGATCACTTTTCCAGCGTCCTTCATACACACATATGCCCCAGAAGCTACTTGAAATTACCTTGTGTAATGGAATTGTCTGGAAAGCTCAGCTTAAAGTAGCTGAGCTCAGTGACTGATTGATTTACAGGTACAGAAAATAAATGCATGCAGCATTTTAACAATGCTGACTTACCAGTGTTATGTTATTTCCATTTAGCAAAATCTGGTCTAGCTTTGCGATTCTTCTGCCCTCAGACGGAGTCTCACTGAAGCAGCGTTAAAAACAAATAAGTAAGCACACATAACCAGGGACAACAGTTCCAGTTTTGATTACAGAATAAATCTCTACATTAAGATGGCAGTTGTTGGAACTAAGAAATGAATTGGCCACGCTGCAGCCTGATCTTGACAAATTGACCGCCTGGATAAAGCAAGCTATCTGGCAACTAAAAAGATCCATTGTACTTTTCTGCTCAGTACACCTAAAGATACAGATTCACCCTCGAAATCTCGGCAATTGCTTCAATACCACCAACACTCAGAACAGGTTTCAAATAGCAACGTGGCAGGACAAAGTAATAAATGCTTATCCTTAAGTCTGCTAACTTTCTAAGCCTTTGCCTAGACCTTAAGGAAATGTAAAAACAAACAAACTACTGCAAAGTTCAACACACAATCCACGCAAAGTTAAGGCTATCAAGTAGGAACCGGATTACAAGTGTAAGTCATGCAACAGCTACTCTATAACATGGATGTCCTGAACAGATCCTCCTCTACAGTTTAGGTCCAAGGTACAAACCCTTCAGCTGGCAAGTATTCCAAAAATATAAAACCTCTTTGCTTACAGAGCTTACACAGTATTTTTCCCCAGGAAACCAAATGTTCAAGAGGAACAGGAGGCAGAAACAACACTTGCAATTCTGTAACGTCTTCTAGCACCGTATCTGAAAATCCAGTTTCAAGGAAAATAAGGCCCCGAATTTAAAAATAAAACTATTTCCAGTTATTTCCATGTCACACTGAGCTGTGATTTTACCTGTAAAACAAAAAAATCAGAACAAGACAACTGATCCATACAAAAAAGGCTCTCCTATCCGGCTCTCTTTCAAATGCTGGCATTTTCTGTGACTTGGATTTTGCCTGTTATTATGAGATCATTACATCACCTATCACACAAGTGTAGCTTTGTTATCTTTGAAAGACAAGCTGCTAGACAATATACAACACAAAGTTAGACAAGCGAGGGCAGTACACAGGGATTTCACAGGCACTCTGGAATTGGGCACCCGACTTGAATTCCTGGCGTTGAAAACCTCTCTCCAAATGACTTACTGTCTTTCACTAAGATCCAGCAGCAGTTCTCTCCTGTGCCTCATGCTCTTCTGTAGCCAGCCAAAGCCCACGGAGCTGCACTGTAAGCTTGAAGGCCAGTGTGCCAGCTGCGTGTCCTATTTCTGTCACCTAGTTCTTATGTACCGTTTCTTGCTAATCAAAAGGCCCAGTGATTCCTCCTCACCCATCACACTGGAGTTAGTACATCCAAGCAGTATTTCTGCCGCGCTACATTTGCACGGATTAGCTGCTGAACCCTCCAGATGATGTACTGCTTTTCAAGAAGGGTGTAGTATAACTGGCGAGGGTCTACAGTAAGTCCAAGAGGGTGCTCAACGATGTACAGGAGTCTGACTTCAAAGTATAAATTGAAAAACAGCCGCTTAACTGGAGAGAAATAACAATGTTTAAACTCTAAAAGGTAGCTATAAGGAAGAACTTTTGTGTACATCCACTGCACACAGTTACACGGAATCATGGGGCTTAAATTACAACCTGAAAAACTTAGGGTATGTGGCAATCTTTGCAACAGTAGTAATAATTACAGGAAATGTTTAAGAATAAATTAGGCAAGCGTTTGTCAAGAATGGTACAGAAAGTTGATCATTCACCTCTAGAATGAGAGCAACGCTAGACTATCTTCAAAGGTTCTTCTTTCCCCACTGCTGTCCCTCTCCGTATTTCTACCCTCAAACACAAGCATCATCCCCAGCTGTGCACTTACAATTCTATCTGCATATGCACGTGTCTAGAGATGCACATTTATTTCTTCGTTACACACAGCTGAAGGAGAGTACTCAGAGGTAAGCCAATTTACATAAACAGCTTTTGAAAGTTAAAACACCTCAGCTTCTTGCAAAACGTCAGCCCAACAGAACACCGGGAGCGGTATGTAAATCCTTATGCCAAAACTGCGTTCTCTTAAATCTTATGAAAACCATTTCTAATGTAAAGCCTGACTTGTCTATTTTCTGACACACCCCTTCTCTGTCATCAGGTACTTATTAGATAGTAAAACAACTGACGGGGCAAACACCATAACTAGCACAATAGCTGACTTCCGTAGCAGTTGCATATCATGTCTGAAGAAATGTGAGTTTAGTAGGTAGATACACATTCAGAAATGCACAAGAACTGAAAGGAGTAATCTGTAACCGGTAGACTAAGAACGCTGCAATAGCACGCAATGTAAATCAACATGCAGCTATAGGGAAGGGAAGGGAAGTACAGAAACATTCTTCTGGATTAAAAAAAAAAATAAAATACGCAGCAATGGTAGGAAAAGGTACTTGGAACGTGCCACTTTCAATCCACTGAAACAATGTCTGCAACAGCAGTAAGAACACTGGCAAACTACCTTCTCTGTTCCACAGGGCCTTGAGACCCATACGCATTGTCTGTTGCCACTTGCTGTTAGGAAACAAAGGCACTGCGATCAGTAGAAGCGTGTAGAACACCGAAAATGAAACTTTTGAATACGTCACATGCAAGATCCTCATTCTCCGTACAGTCTACAAGGTTACACAATTGTAAAATACTTTGTAAGAATGAGAATCCTGACGTTTGCCTTGGACTAAAAAAGTTTTTAAATTCCGTTTCGAGTTTTTTTTCCCAAGGGTTTTAGAAATAAAAGCATCTTGGTAAAGTGATTTTCACACACTGCACAGACACAAGCAGTGTTTCTCCCACTGCGAGAGGAGTATCAAAATACTCTTATCTAATATGTTATAGACAAGAGTGACCAAGGTCACAGGAGAATCTGTACTTTCCCACTGATTACAAGGAACGGGCCAGCTGCTTTGTGCCTCCTATGCAGCTGGAGCATGCAGTTGCCTGGTAACGTGTTCCGAACTATTGCATCTTAATCACATATACACGTAGGAATACCAAGCTGACCGCTTAGGTTTATCAGCCAAAACAGTTTACAGCAACACAATAGTTTAGAGCAATTCAGGAACTTTAACACTGAATTTAGGTATGCGCTTATATGGTTTGACAAACAGAACTTTTATAAATGAAAGGGAAACAACAGGTGACTTTAGAGCATACAAAAGGTATAGTCTACAAACCAAATATCAATTATTAGCAATGTTTCCCTGTTCAAAGGGCATCATTTAATGTCTCAGACTCAACAAGCATGAACTGACAGACTGTTATGATTTGAAAATTTTAAAAAAGTTCTAATAGTGTGCCCAAAACAGAGCTGTTTCAGTGTTCAGGCTAGACTCGTTGTCTCCAGTAAATACATATCTTAATTCTAACACAGGATAAAAAACGATTTATAAATTTCCTCTTGTGAAAATGAAACTGTTCCAATCACCCTGTTCACTCCTATTTAAGATATTAAATAGGGCAAATCAGAAGTAACTTGAACCAATCCCTCCCACCCAGCTATAAACCAGGACCATATACAGCCCTTGCAGACTACACAAGACCCTGTCTCATTCCAGCCATATCATTAGCATAAGCTGTGCAAACCCATGCAAATCAACAGGTTTTTCAGGCATAAAAGCAGACTCCAACAGCAGTTAAGCCACTTCTTACAACTGACAATGTCATACTTCCATCACTGATTATAGCACAAGAACAAAAGAGAATGGGTCCTTATTGTCCTTCATGAACTTGAGGGGCTGCAAGAAACCAGTGAAGTTACAAGCCTGGATTCTGTAATGTCGCTACCAGCATAATTTCCAGATCAAAGATCCGGCCTCCTGTTAAGATCATCAAACATATTTTTGAGTTCGGAGGACAGGTCATCACAACACTATGTTAGGTAGAGTATAAAACCTTATCATCAGAATCTCAGCTAGTTTAAGTCAATGTATTCTGTGTGTTCCGCTGAAGTCAATGAAACTAAACACACTATCATAGGAAAGAGATATTTCAGCACGCCTCAGACCTGGAAAACTATCTTGAAAAATGCCCGTAACTTTTAACACACTTCCCACGATCTCTCAACAGCGAGCAGTAGTAAGACCCTAACAGTTACTTGCAACCTATTTCTTGCATAGCATTCATTTTTATTTTAATTTTAAAAGGGGCAACTAATAAATAAGATTTTTGCAGCTACTCACAAAAATCAATAAGCAAAGACATTTGTTCCAAGACTTAAATTTCTTGTATAATTTAAAAAACTAGCAAAGCTCTGTAAAGTAAAATAGATACATTTACCTACTAATGTAGGAAACTACAGACAAACTTCAGGAAATGACCAAAGGTGCAGAGGATAGGCTAATGCCTATTAGCATTAGGTAGAAAAACAAGGTAAAAAAGGTAGAAATGCCTATTAGCATTAAGGTAGAACAACAACAACAACAACAACAACAACAACAACAACAAAACCCCAGAAGTTCTACAGAAAAATGAGTGAGCAGCCCACAGCACTGGCAGACAACAGATTTTTTTATCCCCGCTTCCTCCACCCCTTCTTCTTATCCCCCCACCCCCGTTTTTTTTTAAAGGAAATAATTATTCTATTCTGAAACATATTGTCAGTGATGCAGTTGAAGCCAAAAGTTTAAATGAGTTCAGGAGAGGATTAACCGAATTCTAAGACATGTGCCAACACAACCGCTATAGAAAGCATCTGCATCACGGTGAAATGCAAACAGCTACTCTGAGAACGACACATTATTCTTCACTAAATTTGCCTTTTACCCTGTTGTATAGTTACTAATGTTGAAAAGAGTCACTGCTGTGCAAGAAACTAAAACTTACAGCGCTTCATGCTGGGAGAGAACTGTGGCCCATCAGCTCGTGGCTGTGAAGCCTTACAACTTAACACGTTGCAGTTGCACACCAACAAGTTCTGAGGCGGACTGCTGACTGTATTCAATAGTCACAGCTTATGTAGGAGGATATGATAAACTTGACTTATTTGCCTTTAACCGATGCTCCAAATATTTTAAAGTCGTTCTTAAAGCAGGTTACTGGTTTGATTACCCTTCATACAAAATCCTCCTTCACATGCAGGTTTCTCTTCTCTTCTTTTCAGATTTAAGGCATGAACAGAAACCACACCTGCATCATCACTGAAATCAGTGCCTATTTTTCAATAAACTTTAGCAGCAGCATCAGAATTCGTCCTCAAGTACCGTTCATAAAGCAAATGCTTCATTCTTCAAAACTTTTTTTTGCAAAGGTTAGTAATGCTGTACCACAGACTCCCACGCCCAGTCACGCATGTTCTTCCTGAGACTGTTACGCAGCTTCGTATTTTAAAAATCGCCATCCTAACTGCGTACCTGATACTACTGGTTCTCCCCTTTTTAAAGTCTGATGTTAAGGAAAAGCTGCAAGTCCTACAAAACCAGGCAGACTTGCTTGTTCTTGCCAAAGAGAAAAAGGTTAAGCATTATTAAAAAATAAGACTATTGCCTACCTTTAAGTATCCATAAAGCTACCAACACGAACCGTATGGTGGCTTGTTAGCATCGCTATTTGAACACGGGCATGCAAAATGTCCTTCAGTTAAATTCCAAACTCTATGAATTAATTGGTGGGCAATTCCCCAAGGATAAAACGTCTATCAAAAGCCAACAGTAAGCCAGAAATATCTTTCCGTTTCATAGGGTAAAAAAAATGATACAGTGAATCCTGAAAAAAGAAATCGATATTAGACCGGGAACGCCTATATAGTTATAGGGCAAGTAATAAAACATTTAGTGTTTTGATTTTCTTTTTTTTATTTCTGTCATCACAATAGTTAGACAAACATGGAAACATTTGCAACAGCAATACTTGGGCCACTTTAAAATCTTGGTAACACTGAAATACAGGGCAGCAAAAACTAATGATGTGGGGAGGGGACTTTAGGTCTTCTTATTTTCAGACACATTCACACACACACACACACACTCCACAACTCCAAAGAGCTATCTTAACTATGTCTGCCAGTAAACGGAAATAGTAGGCAGAAAGGAACCCTATCTATACTAAGACAGTTAGCTGTGTCGTAAAACTGAAGATCACTGCAACCAGTGCCATCTTAAAGAAGAAAAAAACCCAACAACAACAACAACCAAAAAACCTGAAAGGAACCATCACTGTGCATGTCATAAGCATGAAGTTATTTTAACCTGATGACTACTCTGCCCTCTACTTTAAGCATCATGAAGTTTTTATGTATTTTCAAAGTCTAAGGTTATTATTTTAAATGGCCTACTTGTAGTGGCAGCCCAAGTAGCATTCTGGAGAACACCACAGTGCCCACAACTTCTACAGGTCAGTGCAGTCTGATCAAGCACTGCATTTCTAGGGGAGGAAAACAAAAAACCACTACCGCTCATTTATTCAATTGAAAAGCTTATTACCTGCACCTTCCAAAGCAACAGGCTACAGGAACACTGAATGCAAAGTAAACCAGACCCATCTGGAATACTCTGACTCAGCCTCAGCTCCAAGTTACACATCTTACATTTCGTATTTGAAGGGATTAACAGCATTTGGATGCACAGAAACTGTCTTTACAGTCATGTCTGCGGACCTCCGAGTCAAGAGTTAAAAATGTCTTCCTAAATTATAACAGTATTAGCAGTTCCTCTGAAAGGAGCGGAAAAAAAAACCACAACCAGGGAAGGAGGAAAGTGACACAAAACCAAGGTTTTTTTCCAGAGATAACAAAATCCTGAGAGAACAAGATGCTTGTGCTATCAGAATAAAAATCCCCAAAGAAACAAAAGAGTTTACCTTTCCCTTGGAAAAGTTACCTTTGAGTCAAGATCTGCTCTTTTTCTCTCCCAACCATGAAATCTCTCTTCAGCTTAAGACTGTCATCTACTGCAGTAGAAATTCAGTGCACACACTGGAACCTGGATAGAAACTTATTTAAAAAAAAAAACCAAACAATACAATAGTATTACAGTGGCTAGAAATCTTTTACATATTCTGATGAAAAGACTCAACTTATTTCTAGGAAATAAAGTGTTTGGGGCCAAAGCCAACAGATGATGTTCATGTAAGGTAAAAAAAAATTTTTTTTTTTTTTTTTTTTTTAAATTGATATATTGAAAAAAGCTGGAGAAGGAAGCGGGGACAGAAATGAAAAACCATTCAGGGAGTCAGTGGTATAGATTGTCACCATGCAACCTAAATATTGTAATTGCAGATCACATAGTCGGAACAAGCCAGTCAAAAGTAGCACACTCCCTGGGAGAGGGGCGGGAGTCTCTTCCCCCTTGTATTTCAAGCCAAGACCCAACTAGCAGAAGGCAGCTTTTCTGTCAGATAAAGCAAGGCAAAAGGATCACGTACAGCAACTTCCTTGCAGCCTCTTGCTCCTGAGCACCCTTCTTCACCTCTTTCTTTCTTTCTTCTGGTGATGGGAAGGCAAAGCATGTTCTGCTCCTGTGAGCCCATACGGCTTGTCCCTATAGTCACAGCAGGCACCTGTGATTCCTCTCCGAAGACATTTACGCATAGAAATCAGTTGAGTGGTGTGTTACGGAAGCATAAGCTGCAGCGGACGTGATTTTGAATCAGTTATTGTTTTGCCCATCATGATAAAATAAAACCGGCAATTTCTTACTTTATAGAAATCCTCCTAAAGTAGTAGTTGCCCCCAATCGCTGTCAAGTTTTTGTATCACAGGAGAACAAATGCAGCCAAAAGAACATTTTCTCTAAAAGGACCGCTCCGAACTACACAAGCAGGCAGGCACAGGCAGCTCCCAATTTAGTTAAGGGTACGTACACAGCACCGCTTAGTGGTGCAAGCGGAGTCACCGCTGACAGGAATGAGAAGCTTGAACACCAACCTTCCCGCCCCGGCCCCCTGGACATGAACGATGCCTGGTCTGTCTGTCCTCACTCGCAAAATACCACTACAATGCCTTTACTACAAGAGAGTACATCTGCCAAGCAAAACAAGTCCAAGAGTGCTGAACCTCGAGGCCAGCAGAACCCACGGCTGCTGAGCATCAAACAGATGCATCCACTCTGAAGAGCTTTCAGAATTCTACAGCACTCTACCACATGGTTTCTGGCGACACAGCCTGAAGCAGGGTTTAAACAAATGATCCAGCTGAGTATCTGCCTGTAGTGCAAAGAATAGCAATCTCTTGGCTCACGATTTGGGTTTTATATAGACTTGAGCCATAAACAAATGCAACAGATGTAGAAAAACTGAAGACCGACAGCAACTGGAACGTAACTATTCTTTTTCCACTCCATCAACCCGTTGGAAAACTAACTCCCTCGTGCACTTACGTAACTGAGCACAAAGAGAACAAAAAGAAAGGCTTTTATTCAGAAGAAATTAGTGTGTCTTTACAGGAAAGTAACGGTTTCAACTTACAAAACCAGCATCATCATTAGTGATGCACCTTTCCTGAAGGGGAAATCCTTCTCTTTTAGCAAATGTCAATTCCAAGAGCCTGTAAACAAAAACAAACAAGCAACCCACACCATTACCCCACAAAAGCTCTGTTTAGATTACACACACACACACACACACATATATATATATATATATATATAAAAAACCCATGTCTTCACAGATGACAACTGTATCAATTTATACTTCAGGTCCTTCTCCTCCAGGAACCACCTATAAAAGACGACGACAATTTTGTGTTTGTGCCATAGGTCCGAGTTTTACAAACCCATACATGACAGTTCTTGCTTTACAACAATTTAGCAGATGGAGACTTCACCGGTAGACCACAAAAGCGGTTTTTCGATTCAATATTATCTTCCTCTCCCAAGAGTGGAAGCCAGTTATTGCCAGAGAAGCACAGGACAGAACCTCCAAAACACAAAGAATGTTTAACAAAACACAGAGGAGTTCCTAGATAACAAACATTTTGGTTTTTGTCTTTGGTATTCACCTCAAGGAAATGATTCTGTCTAGAAACACTACAGCTCATTTTTAAAAGGACAAAGAACATCCTTCCTTTCGTGAATAATTTCTCCAATTGCTGATTCCTCCCCAGACTGTCACGGTACTGGGAAGTTGGTTTCCTCTTTCCAACTTCTATCAGTAAGCAGAGCTCAAAAACTGATAAAGAGCCTGAACCCTTCTACAGGCAGCAGGGAGTCATTTTCCAGGGAAGAAAGTAAAGAACTGAACAACGGAAAAAGAAATACAAAAGGAAAAACATGAATAAGGGAAAAAAGAAGAGGGTAACCATTGCTTTTACTGATCCATTCTTAATAGTTAGCTGAGCACTTCTAAAGAGGAAGAACTTTGCTGCTTTCAGGACCGAAGTAAGAAAAAGTCTAAAGCATAGTCTTCCTGACATGGGAGACGTGTCCGCAAGAGAGGCACACGGTCCGATACAGAAACGTATCTACGTCTCGCTGAAAATGTGCACTCTAAGCATCACCAGCTTCTGCTTCAAGCGCAGTATACCACCAGCTTAACCGGATGGTAGTAATTTTACCCCATACAAGAAGTCAGAACACGCGCTATCCTTTAAGGAGGCAGAACAATAACCAAAGCAGAAAAAGGCTTAGAAATTAAGGCAAGATGGCACTTGCTCAGACACACAGTGAGGAGGTGCAAGGTGGGAAAGACAGCAAAATGGAGATTGTTCCTCGTTCACACAGAGCTGATTTCGACTCGAGTTGGTCGTCCTCTCCTCTTCCCACAAAATTAGGAATGCTTTTACGCAGGAAGTCCTGACTTTGTAGCCATCTATGCCGACAAACTAAAAACTATTCTAGGTCTGCTCTTGTGGTATTTAGGAAGTTGCAGAATTCAGCTTAGGGATGCATAATCACAGTATTTAATTACTGTTTCAGTACTGACCTACCTACACCAGCAGATAATAAACTAAAAATCACAGTGCTTCTGATTTGGTGTAAGCCAACAGACCTCCAGATTGTTTTCAGAGCATGTAAAGGTACAGCTCTCTGGGCATCATGGCAATCATAACTGCCAAACGACTTGACAAGCTTGTAAACATCCAAACTGCTGCAAACACATCTATACATACAATAATGGATAAAACGTAGATGCATTCCACCTACACGCTTATGCAGGCAAACACTCGTGAGTTAAAAGCCACTGTATGAACCAGCTTACGGAGCGCTTAGCAAAGCCAGTGATTCCCTTGCACACCTGAAGACCAGAAAAACATTCACCAAAATAAAGTTAGGGACATGCTCTTTTTTTTTTTCTTTTTTTTTTTTTTTTTTTTTTTTAAACTGTAACGTGTACTAAGACAGCAAGATCACTTTTCCAGCGTCCTTCATACACACATATGCCCCAGAAGCTACTTGAAATTACCTTGTGTAATGGAATTGTCTGGAAAGCTCAGCTTAAAGTAGCTGAGCTCAGTGACTGATTGATTTACAGGTACAGAAAATAAATGCATGCAGCATTTTAACAATGCTGACTTACCAGTGTTATGTTATTTCCATTTAGCAAAATCTGGTCTAGCTTTGCGATTCTTCTGCCCTCAGACGGAGTCTCACTGAAGCAGCGTTAAAAACAAATAAGTAAGCACACATAACCAGGGACAACAGTTCCAGTTTTGATTACAGAATAAATCTCTACATTAAGATGGCAGTTGTTGGAACTAAGAAATGAATTGGCCACGCTGCAGCCTGATCTTGACAAATTGACCGCCTGGATAAAGCAAGCTATCTGGCAACTAAAAAGATCCATTGTACTTTTCTGCTCAGTACACCTAAAGATACAGATTCACCCTCGAAATCTCGGCAATTGCTTCAATACCACCAACACTCAGAACAGGTTTCAAATAGCAACGTGGCAGGACAAAGTAATAAATGCTTATCCTTAAGTCTGCTAACTTTCTAAGCCTTTGCCTAGACCTTAAGGAAATGTAAAAACAAACAAACTACTGCAAAGTTCAACACACAATCCACGCAAAGTTAAGGCTATCAAGTAGGAACCGGATTACAAGTGTAAGTCATGCAACAGCTACTCTATAACATGGATGTCCTGAACAGATCCTCCTCTACAGTTTAGGTCCAAGGTACAAACCCTTCAGCTGGCAAGTATTCCAAAAATATAAAACCTCTTTGCTTACAGAGCTTACACAGTATTTTTCCCCAGGAAACCAAATGTTCAAGAGGAACAGGAGGCAGAAACAACACTTGCAATTCTGTAACGTCTTCTAGCACCGTATCTGAAAATCCAGTTTCAAGGAAAATAAGGCCCCGAATTTAAAAATAAAACTATTTCCAGTTATTTCCATGTCACACTGAGCTGTGATTTTACCTGTAAAACAAAAAAATCAGAACAAGACAACTGATCCATACAAAAAAGGCTCTCCTATCCGGCTCTCTTTCAAATGCTGGCATTTTCTGTGACTTGGATTTTGCCTGTTATTATGAGATCATTACATCACCTATCACACAAGTGTAGCTTTGTTATCTTTGAAAGACAAGCTGCTAGACAATATACAACACAAAGTTAGACAAGCGAGGGCAGTACACAGGGATTTCACAGGCACTCTGGAATTGGGCACCCGACTTGAATTCCTGGCGTTGAAAACCTCTCTCCAAATGACTTACTGTCTTTCACTAAGATCCAGCAGCAGTTCTCTCCTGTGCCTCATGCTCTTCTGTAGCCAGCCAAAGCCCACGGAGCTGCACTGTAAGCTTGAAGGCCAGTGTGCCAGCTGCGTGTCCTATTTCTGTCACCTAGTTCTTATGTACCGTTTCTTGCTAATCAAAAGGCCCAGTGATTCCTCCTCACCCATCACACTGGAGTTAGTACATCCAAGCAGTATTTCTGCCGCGCTACATTTGCACGGATTAGCTGCTGAACCCTCCAGATGATGTACTGCTTTTCAAGAAGGGTGTAGTATAACTGGCGAGGGTCTACAGTAAGTCCAAGAGGGTGCTCAACGATGTACAGGAGTCTGACTTCAAAGTATAAATTGAAAAACAGCCGCTTAACTGGAGAGAAATAACAATGTTTAAACTCTAAAAGGTAGCTATAAGGAAGAACTTTTGTGTACATCCACTGCACACAGTTACACGGAATCATGGGGCTTAAATTACAACCTGAAAAACTTAGGGTATGTGGCAATCTTTGCAACAGTAGTAATAATTACAGGAAATGTTTAAGAATAAATTAGGCAAGCGTTTGTCAAGAATGGTACAGAAAGTTGATCATTCACCTCTAGAATGAGAGCAACGCTAGACTATCTTCAAAGGTTCTTCTTTCCCCACTGCTGTCCCTCTCCGTATTTCTACCCTCAAACACAAGCATCATCCCCAGCTGTGCACTTACAATTCTATCTGCATATGCACGTGTCTAGAGATGCACATTTATTTCTTCGTTACACACAGCTGAAGGAGAGTACTCAGAGGTAAGCCAATTTACATAAACAGCTTTTGAAAGTTAAAACACCTCAGCTTCTTGCAAAACGTCAGCCCAACAGAACACCGGGAGCGGTATGTAAATCCTTATGCCAAAACTGCGTTCTCTTAAATCTTATGAAAACCATTTCTAATGTAAAGCCTGACTTGTCTATTTTCTGACACACCCCTTCTCTGTCATCAGGTACTTATTAGATAGTAAAACAACTGACGGGGCAAACACCATAACTAGCACAATAGCTGACTTCCGTAGCAGTTGCATATCATGTCTGAAGAAATGTGAGTTTAGTAGGTAGATACACATTCAGAAATGCACAAGAACTGAAAGGAGTAATCTGTAACCGGTAGACTAAGAACGCTGCAATAGCACGCAATGTAAATCAACATGCAGCTATAGGGAAGGGAAGGGAAGTACAGAAACATTCTTCTGGATTAAAAAAAAAAAATAAAATACGCAGCAATGGTAGGAAAAGGTACTTGGAACGTGCCACTTTCAATCCACTGAAACAATGTCTGCAACAGCAGTAAGAACACTGGCAAACTACCTTCTCTGTTCCACAGGGCCTTGAGACCCATACGCATTGTCTGTTGCCACTTGCTGTTAGGAAACAAAGGCACTGCGATCAGTAGAAGCGTGTAGAACACCGAAAATGAAACTTTTGAATACGTCACATGCAAGATCCTCATTCTCCGTACAGTCTACAAGGTTACACAATTGTAAAATACTTTGTAAGAATGAGAATCCTGGCGTTTGCCTTGGACTAAAAAAGTTTTTAAATTCCGTTTCGAGTTTTTTTTCCCAAGGGTTTTAGAAATAAAAGCATCTTGGTAAAGTGATTTTCACACACTGCACAGACACAAGCAGTGTTTCTCCCACTGCGAGAGGAGTATCAAAATACTCTTATCTAATATGTTATAGACAAGAGTGACCAAGGTCACAGGAGAATCTGTACTTTCCCACTGATTACAAGGAACGGGCCAGCTGCTTTGTGCCTCCTATGCAGCTGGAGCATGCAGTTGCCTGGTAACGTGTTCCGAACTATTGCATCTTAATCACATATACACGTAGGAATACCAAGCTGACCGCTTAGGTTTATCAGCCAAAACAGTTTACAGCAACACAATAGTTTAGAGCAATTCAGGAACTTTAACACTGAATTTAGGTATGCGCTTATATGGTTTGACAAACAGAACTTTTATAAATGAAAGGGAAACAACAGGTGACTTTAGAGCATACAAAAGGTATAGTCTACAAACCAAATATCAATTATTAGCAATGTTTCCCTGTTCAAAGGGCATCATTTAATGTCTCAGACTCAACAAGCATGAACTGACAGACTGTTATGATTTGAAAATTTTAAAAAAGTTCTAATAGTGTGCCCAAAACAGAGCTGTTTCAGTGTTCAGGCTAGACTCGTTGTCTCCAGTAAATACATATCTTAATTCTAACACAGGATAAAAAACGATTTATAAATTTCCTCTTGTGAAAATGAAACTGTTCCAATCACCCTGTTCACTCCTATTTAAGATATTAAATAGGGCAAATCAGAAGTAACTTGAACCAATCCCTCCCACCCAGCTATAAACCAGGACCATATACAGCCCTTGCAGACTACACAAGACCCTGTCTCATTCCAGCCATATCATTAGCATAAGCTGTGCAAACCCATGCAAATCAACAGGTTTTTCAGGCATAAAAGCAGACTCCAACAGCAGTTAAGCCACTTCTTACAACTGACAATGTCATACTTCCATCACTGATTATAGCACAAGAACAAAAGAGAATGGGTCCTTATTGTCCTTCATGAACTTGAGGGGCTGCAAGAAACCAGTGAAGTTACAAGCCTGGATTCTGTAATGTCGCTACCAGCATAATTTCCAGATCAAAGATCCGGCCTCCTGTTAAGATCATCAAACATATTTTTGAGTTCGGAGGACAGGTCATCACAACACTATGTTAGGTAGAGTATAAAACCTTATCATCAGAATCTCAGCTAGTTTAAGTCAATGTATTCTGTGTGTTCCGCTGAAGTCAATGAAACTAAACACACTATCATAGGAAAGAGATATTTCAGCACGCCTCAGACCTGGAAAACTATCTTGAAAAATGCCCGTAACTTTTAACACACTTCCCACGATCTCTCAACAGCGAGCAGTAGTAAGACCCTAACAGTTACTTGCAACCTATTTCTTGCATAGCATTCATTTTTATTTTAATTTTAAAAGGGGCAACTAATAAATAAGATTTTTGCAGCTACTCACAAAAATCAATAAGCAAAGACATTTGTTCCAAGACTTAAATTTCTTGTATAATTTAAAAAACTAGCAAAGCTCTGTAAAGTAAAATAGATACATTTACCTACTAATGTAGGAAACTACAGACAAACTTCAGGAAATGACCAAAGGTGCAGAGGATAGGCTAATGCCTATTAGCATTAGGTAGAAAAACAAGGTAAAAAAGGTAGAAATGCCTATTAGCATTAAGGTAGAACAACAACAACAACAACAACAACAACAAAACCCCAGAAGTTCTACAGAAAAATGAGTGAGCAGCCCACAGCACTGGCAGACAACAGATTTTTTTATCCCCGCTTCCTCCACCCCTTCTTCTTATCCCCCCACCCCCGTTTTTTTTTAAAGGAAATAATTATTCTATTCTGAAACATATTGTCAGTGATGCAGTTGAAGCCAAAAGTTTAAATGAGTTCAGGAGAGGATTAACCGAATTCTAAGACATGTGCCAACACAACCGCTATAGAAAGCATCTGCATCACGGTGAAATGCAAACAGCTACTCTGAGAACGACACATTATTCTTCACTAAATTTGCCTTTTACCCTGTTGTATAGTTACTAATGTTGAAAAGAGTCACTGCTGTGCAAGAAACTAAAACTTACAGCGCTTCATGCTGGGAGAGAACTGTGGCCCATCAGCTCGTGGCTGTGAAGCCTTACAACTTAACACGTTGCAGTTGCACACCAACAAGTTCTGAGGCGGACTGCTGACTGTATTCAATAGTCACAGCTTATGTAGGAGGATATGATAAACTTGACTTATTTGCCTTTAACCGATGCTCCAAATATTTTAAAGTCGTTCTTAAAGCAGGTTACTGGTTTGATTACCCTTCATACAAAATCCTCCTTCACATGCAGGTTTCTCTTCTCTTCTTTTCAGATTTAAGGCATGAACAGAAACCACACCTGCATCATCACTGAAATCAGTGCCTATTTTTCAATAAACTTTAGCAGCAGCATCAGAATTCGTCCTCAAGTACCGTTCATAAAGCAAATGCTTCATTCTTCAAAACTGTTTTTTGCAAAGGTTAGTAATGCTGTACCACAGACTCCCACGCCCAGTCACGCATGTTCTTCCTGAGACTGTTACGCAGCTTCGTATTTTAAAAATCGCCATCCTAACTGCGTACCTGATACTACTGGTTCTCCCCTTTTTAAAGTCTGATGTTAAGGAAAAGCTGCAAGTCCTACAAAACCAGGCAGACTTGCTTGTTCTTGCCAAAGAGAAAAAGGTTAAGCATTATTAAAAAATAAGACTATTGCCTACCTTTAAGTATCCATAAAGCTACCAACACGAACCGTATGGTGGCTTGTTAGCATCGCTATTTGAACACGGGCATGCAAAATGTCCTTCAGTTAAATTCCAAACTCTATGAATTAATTGGTGGGCAATTCCCCAAGGATAAAACGTCTATCAAAAGCCAACAGTAAGCCAGAAATATCTTTCCGTTTCATAGGGTAAAAAAAATGATACAGTGAATCCTGAAAAAAGAAATCGATATTAGACCGGGAACGCCTATATAGTTATAGGGCAAGTAATAAAACATTTAGTGTTTTGATTTTCTTTTTTTTATTTCTGTCATCACAATAGTTAGACAAACATGGAAACATTTGCAACAGCAATACTTGGGCCACTTTAAAATCTTGGTAACACTGAAATACAGGGCAGCAAAAACTAATGATGTGGGGAGGGGACTTTAGGTCTTCTTATTTTCAGACACATTCACACACACACACACACTCCACAACTCCAAAGAGCTATCTTAACTATGTCTGCCAGTAAACGGAAATAGTAGGCAGAAAGGAACCCTATCTATACTAAGACAGTTAGCTGTGTCGTAAAACTGAAGATCACTGCAACCAGTGCCATCTTAAAGAAGAAAAAAACCCAACAACAACAACAACCAAAAAACCTGAAAGGAACCATCACTGTGCATGTCATAAGCATGAAGTTATTTTAACCTGATGACTACTCTGCCCTCTACTTTAAGCATCATGAAGTTTTTATGTATTTTCAAAGTCTAAGGTTATTATTTTAAATGGCCTACTTGTAGTGGCAGCCCAAGTAGCATTCTGGAGAACACCACAGTGCCCACAACTTCTACAGGTCAGTGCAGTCTGATCAAGCACTGCATTTCTAGGGGAGGAAAACAAAAAACCACTACCGCTCATTTATTCAATTGAAAAGCTTATTACCTGCACCTTCCAAAGCAACAGGCTACAGGAACACTGAATGCAAAGTAAACCAGACCCATCTGGAATACTCTGACTCAGCCTCAGCTCCAAGTTACACATCTTTCATTTCGTATTTGAAGGGATTAACAGCATTTGGATGCACAGAAACTGTCTTTACAGTCATGTCTGCGGACCTCCGAGTCAAGAGTTAAAAATGTCTTCCTAAATTATAACAGTATTAGCAGTTCCTCTGAAAGGAGCGGAAAAAAAAACCACAACCAGGGAAGGAGGAAAGTGACACAAAACCAAGGTTTTTTTCCAGAGATAACAAAATCCTGAGAGAACAAGATGCTTGTGCTATCAGAATAAAAATCCCCAAAGAAACAAAAGAGTTTACCTTTCCCTTGGAAAAGTTACCTTTGAGTCAAGATCTGCTCTTTTTCTCTCCCAACCATGAAATCTCTCTTCAGCTTAAGACTGTCATCTACTGCAGTAGAAATTCAGTGCACACACTGGAACCTGGATAGAAACTTATTTAAAAAAAAAAACCAAACAATACAATAGTATTACAGTGGCTAGAAATCTTTTACATATTCTGATGAAAAGACTCAACTTATTTCTAGGAAATAAAGTGTTTGGGGCCAAAGCCAACAGATGATGTTCATGTAAGGTAAAAAAAAATTTTTTTTTTTTTTTTTTTTTTAAATTGATATATTGAAAAAAGCTGGAGAAGGAAGCGGGGACAGAAATGAAAAACCATTCAGGGAGTCAGTGGTATAGATTGTCACCATGCAACCTAAATATTGTAATTGCAGATCACATAGTCGGAACAAGCCAGTCAAAAGTAGCACACTCCCTGGGAGAGGGGCGGGAGTCTCTTCCCCCTTGTATTTCAAGCCAAGACCCAACTAGCAGAAGGCAGCTTTTCTGTCAGATAAAGCAAGGCAAAAGGATCACGTACAGCAACTTCCTTGCAGCCTCTTGCTCCTGAGCACCCTTCTTCACCTCTTTCTTTCTTTCTTCTGGTGATGGGAAGGCAAAGCATGTTCTGCTCCTGTGAGCCCATACGGCTTGTCCCTATAGTCACAGCAGGCACCTGTGATTCCTCTCCGAAGACATTTACGCATAGAAATCAGTTGAGTGGTGTGTTACGGAAGCATAAGCTGCAGCGGACGTGATTTTGAATCAGTTATTGTTTTGCCCATCATGATAAAATAAAACCGGCAATTTCTTACTTTATAGAAATCCTCCTAAAGTAGTAGTTGCCCCCAATCGCTGTCAAGTTTTTGTATCACAGGAGAACAAATGCAGCCAAAAGAACATTTTCTCTAAAAGGACCGCTCCGAACTACACAAGCAGGCAGGCACAGGCAGCTCCCAATTTAGTTAAGGGTACGTACACAGCACCGCTTAGTGGTGCAAGCGGAGTCACCGCTGACAGGAATGAGAAGCTTGAACACCAACCTTCCCGCCCCGGCCCCCTGGACATGAACGATGCCTGGTCTGTCTGTCCTCACTCGCAAAATACCACTACAATGCCTTTACTACAAGAGAGTACATCTGCCAAGCAAAACAAGTCCAAGAGTGCTGAACCTCGAGGCCAGCAGAACCCACGGCTGCTGAGCATCAAACAGATGCATCCACTCTGAAGAGCTTTCAGAATTCTACAGCACTCTACCACATGGTTTCTGGCGACACAGCCTGAAGCAGGGTTTAAACAAATGATCCAGCTTAGTATCTGCCTGTAGTGCAAAGAATAGCAATCTCTTGGCTCACGATTTGGGTTTTATATAGACTTGAGCCATAAACAAATGCAACAGATGTAGAAAAACTGAAGACCGACAGCAACTGGAACGTAACTATTCTTTTTCCACTCCATCAACCCGTTGGAAAACTAACTCCCTCGTGCACTTACGTAACTGAGCACAAAGAGAACAAAAAGAAAGGCTTTTATTCAGAAGAAATTAGTGTGTCTTTACAGGAAAGTAACGGTTTCAACTTACAAAACCAGCATCATCATTAGTGATGCACCTTTCCTGAAGGGGAAATCCTTCTCTTTTAGCAAATGTCAATTCCAAGAGCCTGTAAACAAAAACAAACAAGCAACCCACACCATTACCCCACAAAAGCTCTGTTTAGATTACACACACACACACACACACATATATATATATATATATATATAAAAAACCCATGTCTTCACAGATGACAACTGTATCAATTTATACTTCAGGTCCTTCTCCTCCAGGAACCACCTATAAAAGACGACGACAATTTTGTGTTTGTGCCATAGGTCCGAGTTTTACAAACCCATACATGACAGTTCTTGCTTTACAACAATTTAGCAGATGGAGACTTCACCGGTAGACCACAAAAGCGGTTTTTCGATTCAATATTATCTTCCTCTCCCAACAGTGGAAGCCAGTTATTGCCAGAGAAGCACAGGACAGAACCTCCAAAACACAAAGAATGTTTAACAAAACACAGAGGAGTTCCTAGATAACAAACATTTTGGTTTTTGTCTTTGGTATTCACCTCAAGGAAATGATTCTGTCTAGAAACACTACAGCTCATTTTTAAAAGGACAAAGAACATCCTTCCTTTCGTGAATAATTTCTCCAATTGCTGATTCCTCCCCAGACTGTCACGGTACTGGGAAGTTGGTTTCCTCTTTCCAACTTCTATCAGTAAGCAGAGCTCAAAAACTGATAAAGAGCCTGAACCCTTCTACAGGCAGCAGGGAGTCATTTTCCAGGGAAGAAAGTAAAGAACTGAACAACGGAAAAAGAAATACAAAAGGAAAAACATGAATAAGGGAAAAAAGAAGAGGGTAACCATTGCTTTTACTGATCCATTCTTAATAGTTAGCTGAGCACTTCTAAAGAGGAAGAACTTTGCTGCTTTCAGGACCGAAGTAAGAAAAAGTCTAAAGCATAGTCTTCCTGACATGGGAGACGTGTCCGCAAGAGAGGCACACGGTCCGATACAGAAACGTATCTACGTCTCGCTGAAAATGTGCACTCTAAGCATCACCAGCTTCTGCTTCAAGCGCAGTATACCACCAGCTTAACCGGATGGTAGTAATTTTACCCCATACAAGAAGTCAGAACACGCGCTATCCTTTAAGGAGGCAGAACAATAACCAAAGCAGAAAAAGGCTTAGAAATTAAGGCAAGATGGCACTTGCTCAGACACACAGTGAGGAGGTGCAAGGTGGGAAAGACAGCAAAATGGAGATTGTTCCTCGTTCACACAGAGCTGATTTCGACTCGAGTTGGTCGTCCTCTCCTCTTCCCACAAAATTAGGAATGCTTTTACGCAGGAAGTCCTGACTTTGTAGCCATCTATGCCGACAAACTAAAAACTATTCTAGGTCTGCTCTTGTGGTATTTAGGAAGTTGCAGAATTCAGCTTAGGGATGCATAATCACAGTATTTAATTACTGTTTCAGTACTGACCTACCTACACCAGCAGATAATAAACTAAAAATCACAGTGCTTCTGATTTGGTGTAAGCCAACAGACCTCCAGATTGTTTTCAGAGCATGTAAAGGTACAGCTCTCTGGGCATCATGGCAATCATAACTGCCAAACGACTTGACAAGCTTGTAAACATCCAAACTGCTGCAAACACATCTATACATACAATAATGGATAAAACGTAGATGCATTCCACCTACACGCTTATGCAGGCAAACACTCGTGAGTTAAAAGCCACTGTATGAACCAGCTTACGGAGCGCTTAGCAAAGCCAGTGATTCCCTTGCACACCTGAAGACCAGAAAAACATTCACCAAAATAAAGTTAGGGACATGCTCTGTTTTTTGTTTTTTTTTTTTTTTTTTTTTTTTTTTTTTTAAACTGTAACGTGTACTAAGACAGCAAGATCACTTTTCCAGCGTCCTTCATACACACATATGCCCCAGAAGCTACTTGAAATTACCTTGTGTAATGGAATTGTCTGGAAAGCTCAGCTTAAAGTAGCTGAGCTCAGTGACTGATTGATTTACAGGTACAGAAAATAAATGCATGCAGCATTTTAACAATGCTGACTTACCAGTGTTATGTTATTTCCATTTAGCAAAATCTGGTCTAGCTTTGCGATTCTTCTGCCCTCAGACGGAGTCTCACTGAAGCAGCGTTAAAAACAAATAAGTAAGCACACATAACCAGGGACAACAGTTCCAGTTTTGATTACAGAATAAATCTCTACATTAAGATGGCAGTTGTTGGAACTAAGAAATGAATTGGCCACGCTGCAGCCTGATCTTGACAAATTGACCGCCTGGATAAAGCAAGCTATCTGGCAACTAAAAAGATCCATTGTACTTTTCTGCTCAGTACACCTAAAGATACAGATTCACCCTCGAAATCTCGGCAATTGCTTCAATACCACCAACACTCAGAACAGGTTTCAAATAGCAACGTGGCAGGACAAAGTAATAAATGCTTATCCTTAAGTCTGCTAACTTTCTAAGCCTTTGCCTAGACCTTAAGGAAATGTAAAAACAAACAAACTACTGCAAAGTTCAACACACAATCCACGCAAAGTTAAGGCTATCAAGTAGGAACCGGATTACAAGTGTAAGTCATGCAACAGCTACTCTATAACATGGATGTCCTGAACAGATCCTCCTCTACAGTTTAGGTCCAAGGTACAAACCCTTCAGCTGGCAAGTATTCCAAAAATATAAAACCTCTTTGCTTACAGAGCTTACACAGTATTTTTCCCCAGGAAACCAAATGTTCAAGAGGAACAGGAGGCAGAAACAACACTTGCAATTCTGTAACGTCTTCTAGCACCGTATCTGAAAATCCAGTTTCAAGGAAAATAAGGCCCCGAATTTAAAAATAAAACTATTTCCAGTTATTTCCATGTCACACTGAGCTGTGATTTTACCTGTAAAACAAAAAAATCAGAACAAGACAACTGATCCATACAAAAAAGGCTCTCCTATCCGGCTCTCTTTCAAATGCTGGCATTTTCTGTGACTTGGATTTTGCCTGTTATTATGAGATCATTACATCACCTATCACACAAGTGTAGCTTTGTTATCTTTGAAAGACAAGCTGCTAGACAATATACAACACAAAGTTAGACAAGCGAGGGCAGTACACAGGGATTTCACAGGCACTCTGGAATTGGGCACCCGACTTGAATTCCTGGCGTTGAAAACCTCTCTCCAAATGACTTACTGTCTTTCACTAAGATCCAGCAGCAGTTCTCTCCTGTGCCTCATGCTCTTCTGTAGCCAGCCAAAGCCCACGGAGCTGCACTGTAAGCTTGAAGGCCAGTGTGCCAGCTGCGTGTCCTATTTCTGTCACCTAGTTCTTATGTACCGTTTCTTGCTAATCAAAAGGCCCAGTGATTCCTCCTCACCCATCACACTGGAGTTAGTACATCCAAGCAGTATTTCTGCCGCGCTACATTTGCACGGATTAGCTGCTGAACCCTCCAGATGATGTACTGCTTTTCAAGAAGGGTGTAGTATAACTGGCGAGGGTCTACAGTAAGTCCAAGAGGGTGCTCAACGATGTACAGGAGTCTGACTTCAAAGTATAAATTGAAAAACAGCCGCTTAACTGGAGAGAAATAACAATGTTTAAACTCTAAAAGGTAGCTATAAGGAAGAACTTTTGTGTACATCCACTGCACACAGTTACACGGAATCATGGGGCTTAAATTACAACCTGAAAAACTTAGGGTATGTGGCAATCTTTGCAACAGTAGTAATAATTACAGGAAATGTTTAAGAATAAATTAGGCAAGCGTTTGTCAAGAATGGTACAGAAAGTTGATCATTCACCTCTAGAATGAGAGCAACGCTAGACTATCTTCAAAGGTTCTTCTTTCCCCACTGCTGTCCCTCTCCGTATTTCTACCCTCAAACACAAGCATCATCCCCAGCTGTGCACTTACAATTCTATCTGCATATGCACGTGTCTAGAGATGCACATTTATTTCTTCGTTACACACAGCTGAAGGAGAGTACTCAGAGGTAAGCCAATTTACATAAACAGCTTTTGAAAGTTAAAACACCTCAGCTTCTTGCAAAACGTCAGCCCAACAGAACACCGGGAGCGGTATGTAAATCCTTATGCCAAAACTGCGTTCTCTTAAATCTTATGAAAACCATTTCTAATGTAAAGCCTGACTTGTCTATTTTCTGACACACCCCTTCTCTGTCATCAGGTACTTATTAGATAGTAAAACAACTGACGGGGCAAACACCATAACTAGCACAATAGCTGACTTCCGTAGCAGTTGCATATCATGTCTGAAGAAATGTGAGTTTAGTAGGTAGATACACATTCAGAAATGCACAAGAACTGAAAGGAGTAATCTGTAACCGGTAGACTAAGAACGCTGCAATAGCACGCAAAGTAAATCAACATGCAGCTATAGGGAAGGGAAGGGAAGTACAGAAACATTCTTCTGGATTAAAAAAAAAAATAAAATACGCAGCAATGGTAGGAAAAGGTACTTGGAACGTGCCACTTTCAATCCACTGAAACAATGTCTGCAACAGCAGTAAGAACACTGGCAAACTACCTTCTCTGTTCCACAGGGCCTTGAGACCCATACGCATTGTCTGTTGCCACTTGCTGTTAGGAAACAAAGGCACTGCGATCAGTAGAAGCGTGTAGAACACCGAAAATGAAACTTTTGAATACGTCACATGCAAGATCCTCATTCTCCGTACAGTCTACAAGGTTACACAATTGTAAAATACTTTGTAAGAATGAGAATCCTGACGTTTGCCTTGGACTAAAAAAGTTTTTAAATTCCGTTTCGAGTTTTTTTTCCCAAGGGTTTTAGAAATAAAAGCATCTTGGTAAAGTGATTTTCACACACTGCACAGACACAAGCAGTGTTTCTCCCACTGCGAGAGGAGTATCAAAATACTCTTATCTAATATGTTATAGACAAGAGTGACCAAGGTCACAGGAGAATCTGTACTTTCCCACTGATTACAAGGAACGGGCCAGCTGCTTTGTGCCTCCTATGCAGCTGGAGCATGCAGTTGCCTGGTAACGTGTTCCGAACTATTGCATCTTAATCACATATACACGTAGGAATACCAAGCTGACCGCTTAGGTTTATCAGCCAAAACAGTTTACAGCAACACAATAGTTTAGAGCAATTCAGGAACTTTAACACTGAATTTAGGTATGCGCTTATATGGTTTGACAAACAGAACTTTTATAAATGAAAGGGAAACAACAGGTGACTTTAGAGCATACAAAAGGTATAGTCTACAAACCAAATATCAATTATTAGCAATGTTTCCCTGTTCAAAGGGCATCATTTAATGTCTCAGACTCAACAAGCATGAACTGACAGACTGTTATGATTTGAAAATTTTAAAAAAGTTCTAATAGTGTGCCCAAAACAGAGCTGTTTCAGTGTTCAGGCTAGACTCGTTGTCTCCAGTAAATACATATCTTAATTCTAACACAGGATAAAAAACGATTTATAAATTTCCTCTTGTGAAAATGAAACTGTTCCAATCACCCTGTTCACTCCTATTTAAGATATTAAATAGGGCAAATCAGAAGTAACTTGAACCAATCCCTCCCACCCAGCTATAAACCAGGACCATATACAGCCCTTGCAGACTACACAAGACCCTGTCTCATTCCAGCCATATCATTAGCATAAGCTGTGCAAACCCATGCAAATCAACAGGTTTTTCAGGCATAAAAGCAGACTCCAACAGCAGTTAAGCCACTTCTTACAACTGACAATGTCATACTTCCATCACTGATTATAGCACAAGAACAAAAGAGAATGGGTCCTTATTGTCCTTCATGAACTTGAGGGGCTGCAAGAAACCAGTGAAGTTACAAGCCTGGATTCTGTAATGTCGCTACCAGCATAATTTCCAGATCAAAGATCCGGCCTCCTGTTAAGATCATCAAACATATTTTTGAGTTCGGAGGACAGGTCATCACAACACTATGTTAGGTAGAGTATAAAACCTTATCATCAGAATCTCAGCTAGTTTAAGTCAATGTATTCTGTGTGTTCCGCTGAAGTCAATGAAACTAAACACACTATCATAGGAAAGAGATATTTCAGCACGCCTCAGACCTGGAAAACTATCTTGAAAAATGCCCGTAACTTTTAACACACTTCCCACGATCTCTCAACAGCGAGCAGTAGTAAGACCCTAACAGTTACTTGCAACCTATTTCTTGCATAGCATTCATTTTTATTTTAATTTTAAAAGGGGCAACTAATAAATAAGATTTTTGCAGCTACTCACAAAAATCAATAAGCAAAGACATTTGTTCCAAGACTTAAATTTCTTGTATAATTTAAAAAACTAGCAAAGCTCTGTAAAGTAAAATAGATACATTTACCTACTAATGTAGGAAACTACAGACAAACTTCAGGAAATGACCAAAGGTGCAGAGGATAGGCTAATGCCTATTAGCATTAGGTAGAAAAACAAGGTAAAAAAGGTAGAAATGCCTATTAGCATTAAGGTAGAACAACAACAACAACAACAACAACAACAACAACAAAACCCCAGAAGTTCTACAGAAAAATGAGTGAGCAGCCCACAGCACTGGCAGACAACAGATTTTTTTATCCCCGCTTCCTCCACCCCTTCTTCTTATCCCCCCACCCCCGTTTTTTTTTAAAGGAAATAATTATTCTATTCTGAAACATATTGTCAGTGATGCAGTTGAAGCCAAAAGTTTAAATGAGTTCAGGAGAGGATTAACCGAATTCTAAGACATGTGCCAACACAACCGCTATAGAAAGCATCTGCATCACGGTGAAATGCAAACAGCTACTCTGAGAACGACACATTATTCTTCACTAAATTTGCCTTTTACCCTGTTGTATAGTTACTAATGTTGAAAAGAGTCACTGCTGTGCAAGAAACTAAAACTTACAGCGCTTCATGCTGGGAGAGAACTGTGGCCCATCAGCTCGTGGCTGTGAAGCCTTACAACTTAACACGTTGCAGTTGCACACCAACAAGTTCTGAGGCGGACTGCTGACTGTATTCAATAGTCACAGCTTATGTAGGAGGATATGATAAACTTGACTTATTTGCCTTTAACCGATGCTCCAAATATTTTAAAGTCGTTCTTAAAGCAGGTTACTGGTTTGATTACCCTTCATACAAAATCCTCCTTCACATGCAGGTTTCTCTTCTCTTCTTTTCAGATTTAAGGCATGAACAGAAACCACACCTGCATCATCACTGAAATCAGTGCCTATTTTTCAATAAACTTTAGCAGCAGCATCAGAATTCGTCCTCAAGTACCGTTCATAAAGCAAATGCTTCATTCTTCAAAACTTTTTTTTGCAAAGGTTAGTAATGCTGTACCACAGACTCCCACGCCCAGTCACGCATGTTCTTCCTGAGACTGTTACGCAGCTTCGTATTTTAAAAATCGCCATCCTAACTGCGTACCTGATACTACTGGTTCTCCCCTTTTTAAAGTCTGATGTTAAGGAAAAGCTGCAAGTCCTACAAAACCAGGCAGACTTGCTTGTTCTTGCCAAAGAGAAAAAGGTTAAGCATTATTAAAAAATAAGACTATTGCCTACCTTTAAGTATCCATAAAGCTACCAACACGAACCGTATGGTGGCTTGTTAGCATCGCTATTTGAACACGGGCATGCAAAATGTCCTTCAGTTAAATTCCAAACTCTATGAATTAATTGGTGGGCAATTCCCCAAGGATAAAACGTCTATCAAAAGCCAACAGTAAGCCAGAAATATCTTTCCGTTTCATAGGGTAAAAAAAATGATACAGTGAATCCTGAAAAAAGAAATCGATATTAGACCGGGAACGCCTATATAGTTATAGGGCAAGTAATAAAACATTTAGTGTTTTGATTTTCTTTTTTTTATTTCTGTCATCACAATAGTTAGACAAACATGGAAACATTTGCAACAGCAATACTTGGGCCACTTTAAAATCTTGGTAACACTGAAATACAGGGCAGCAAAAACTAATGATGTGGGGAGGGGACTTTAGGTCTTCTTATTTTCAGACACATTCACACACACACACACACTCCACAACTCCAAAGAGCTATCTTAACTATGTCTGCCAGTAAACGGAAATAGTAGGCAGAAAGGAACCCTATCTATACTAAGACAGTTAGCTGTGTCGTAAAACTGAAGATCACTGCAACCAGTGCCATCTTAAAGAAGAAAAAAACCCAACAACAACAACAACCAAAAAACCTGAAAGGAACCATCACTGTGCATGTCATAAGCATGAAGTTATTTTAACCTGATGACTACTCTGCCCTCTACTTTAAGCATCATGAAGTTTTTATGTATTTTCAAAGTCTAAGGTTATTATTTTAAATGGCCTACTTGTAGTGGCAGCCCAAGTAGCATTCTGGAGAACACCACAGTGCCCACAACTTCTACAGGTCAGTGCAGTCTGATCAAGCACTGCATTTCTAGGGGAGGAAAACAAAAAACCACTACCGCTCATTTATTCAATTGAAAAGCTTATTACCTGCACCTTCCAAAGCAACAGGCTACAGGAACACTGAATGCAAAGTAAACCAGACCCATCTGGAATACTCTGACTCAGCCTCAGCTCCAAGTTACACATCTTTCATTTCGTATTTGAAGGGATTAACAGCATTTGGATGCACAGAAACTGTCTTTACAGTCATGTCTGCGGACCTCCGAGTCAAGAGTTAAAAATGTCTTCCTAAATTATAACAGTATTAGCAGTTCCTCTGAAAGGAGCGGAAAAAAAAACCACAACCAGGGAAGGAGGAAAGTGACACAAAACCAAGGTTTTTTTCCAGAGATAACAAAATCCTGAGAGAACAAGATGCTTGTGCTATCAGAATAAAAATCCCCAAAGAAACAAAAGAGTTTACCTTTCCCTTGGAAAAGTTACCTTTGAGTCAAGATCTGCTCTTTTTCTCTCCCAACCATGAAATCTCTCTTCAGCTTAAGACTGTCATCTACTGCAGTAGAAATTCAGTGCACACACTGGAACCTGGATAGAAACTTATTTAAAAAAAAAAACCAAACAATACAATAGTATTACAGTGGCTAGAAATCTTTTACATATTCTGATGAAAAGACTCAACTTATTTCTAGGAAATAAAGTGTTTGGGGCCAAAGCCAACAGATGATGTTCATGTAAGGTAAAAAAAAATTTTTTTTTTTTTTTTTTTTTTTAAATTGATATATTGAAAAAAGCTGGAGAAGGAAGCGGGGACAGAAATGAAAAACCATTCAGGGAGTCAGTGGTATAGATTGTCACCATGCAACCTAAATATTGTAATTGCAGATCACATAGTCGGAACAAGCCAGTCAAAAGTAGCACACTCCCTGGGAGAGGGGCGGGAGTCTCTCTCCCCTTGTATTTCAAGCCAAGACCCAACTAGCAGAAGGCAGCTTTTCTGTCAGATAAAGCAAGGCAAAAGGATCACGTACAGCAACTTCCTTGCAGCCTCTTGCTCCTGAGCACCCTTCTTCACCTCTTTCTTTCTTTCTTTCTTCTGGTGATGGGAAGGCAAAGCATGTTCTGCTCCTGTGAGCCCATACGGCTTGTCCCTATAGTCACAGCAGGCACCTGTGATTCCTCTCCGAAGACATTTACGCATAGAAATCAGTTGAGTGGTGTGTTACGGAAGCATAAGCTGCAGCGGACGTGATTTTGAATCAGTTATTGTTTTGCCCATCATGATAAAATAAAACCGGCAATTTCTTACTTTATAGAAATCCTCCTAAAGTAGTAGTTGCCCCCAATCGCTGTCAAGTTTTTGTATCACAGGAGAACAAATGCAGCCAAAAGAACATTTTCTCTAAAAGGACCGCTCCGAACTACACAAGCAGGCAGGCACAGGCAGCTCCCAATTTAGTTAAGGGTACGTACACAGCACCGCTTAGTGGTGCAAGCGGAGTCACCGCTGACAGGAATGAGAAGCTTGAACACCAACCTTCCCGCCCCGGCCCCCTGGACATGAACGATGCCTGGTCTGTCTGTCCTCACTCGCAAAATACCACTACAATGCCTTTACTACAAGAGAGTACATCTGCCAAGCAAAACAAGTCCAAGAGTGCTGAACCTCGAGGCCAGCAGAACCCACGGCTGCTGAGCATCAAACAGATGCATCCACTCTGAAGAGCTTTCAGAATTCTACAGCACTCTACCACATGGTTTCTGGCGACACAGCCTGAAGCAGGGTTTAAACAAATGATCCAGCTTAGTATCTGCCTGTAGTGCAAAGAATAGCAATCTCTTGGCTCACGATTTGGGTTTTATATAGACTTGAGCCATAAACAAATGCAACAGATGTAGAAAAACTGAAGACCGACAGCAACTGGAACGTAACTATTCTTTTTCCACTCCATCAACCCGTTGGAAAACTAACTCCCTCGTGCACTTACGTAACTGAGCACAAAGAGAACAAAAAGAAAGGCTTTTATTCAGAAGAAATTAGTGTGTCTTTACAGGAAAGTAACGGTTTCAACTTACAAAACCAGCATCATCATTAGTGATGCACCTTTCCTGAAGGGGAAATCCTTCTCTTTTAGCAAATGTCAATTCCAAGAGCCTGTAAACAAAAACAAACAAGCAACCCACACCATTACCCCACAAAAGCTCTGTTTAGATTACACACACACACACACATATATATATATATATATATATATATAAAAAAACCCCATGTCTTCACAGATGACAACTGTATCAATTTATACTTCAGGTCCTTCTCCTCCAGGAACCACCTATAAAAGATGACGACAATTTTGTGTTTGTGCCATAGGTCCGAGTTTTACAAACCCATACATGACAGTTCTTGCTTTACAACAATTTAGCAGATGGAGACTTCACCGGTAGACCACAAAAGCGGTTTTTCGATTCAATATTATCTTCCTCTCCCAACAGTGGAAGCCAGTTATTGCCAGAGAAGCACAGGACAGAACCTCCAAAACACAAAGAATGTTTAACAAAACACAGAGGAGTTCCTAGATAACAAACATTTTGTTTTTTGTCTTTGGTATTCACCTCAAGGAAATGATTCTGTCTAGAAACACTACAGCTCATTTTTAAAAGGACAAAGAACATCCTTCCTTTCGTGAATAATTTCTCCAATTGCTGATTCCTCCCCAGACTGTCACGGTACTGGGAAGTTGGTTTCCTCTTTCCAACTTCTATCAGTAAGCAGAGCTCAAAAACTGATAAAGAGCCTGAACCCTTCTACAGGCAGCAGGGAGTCATTTTCCAGGGAAGAAAGTAAAGAACTGAACAACGGAAAAAGAAATACAAAAGGAAAAACATGAATAAGGGAAAAAAGAAGAGGGTAACCATTGCTTTTACTGATCCATTCTTAATAGTTAGCTGAGCACTTCTAAAGAGGAAGAACTTTGCTGCTTTCAGGACCGAAGTAAGAAAAAGTCTAAAGCATAGTCTTCCTGACATGGGAGACGTGTCCGCAAGAGAGGCACACGGTCCGATACAGAAACGTATCTACGTCTCGCTGAAAATGTGCACTCTAAGCATCACCAGCTTCTGCTTCAAGCGCAGTATACCACCAGCTTAACCGGATGGTAGTAATTTTACCCCATACAAGAAGTCAGAACACGCGCTATCCTTTAAGGAGGCAGAACAATAACCAAAGCAGAAAAAGGCTTAGAAATTAAGGCAAGATGGCACTTGCTCAGACACACAGTGAGGAGGTGCAAGGTGGGAAAGACAGCAAAATGGAGATTGTTCCTCGTTCACACAGAGCTGATTTCGACTCGAGTTGGTCGTCCTCTCCTCTTCCCACAAAATTAGGAATGCTTTTACGCAGGAAGTCCTGACTTTGTAGCCATCTATGCCGACAAACTAAAAACTATTCTAGGTCTGCTCTTGTGGTATTTAGGAAGTTGCAGAATTCAGCTTAGGGATGCATAATCACAGTATTTAATTACTGTTTCAGTACTGACCTACCTACACCAGCAGATAATAAACTAAAAATCACAGTGCTTCTGATTTGGTGTAAGCCAACAGACCTCCAGATTGTTTTCAGAGCATGTAAAGGTACAGCTCTCTGGGCATCATGGCAATCATAACTGCCAAACGACTTGACAAGCTTGTAAACATCCAAACTGCTGCAAACACATCTATACATACAATAATGGATAAAACGTAGATGCATTCCACCTACACGCTTATGCAGGCAAACACTCGTGAGTTAAAAGCCACTGTATGAACCAGCTTACGGAGCGCTTAGCAAAGCCAGTGATTCCCTTGCACACCTGAAGACCAGAAAAACATTCACCAAAATAAAGTTAGGGACATGCTCTTTTTTTTTTTCTTTTTTTTTTTTTTTTTTTTTTTTAAACTGTAACGTGTACTAAGACAGCAAGATCACTTTTCCAGCGTCCTTCATACACACATATGCCCCAGAAGCTACTTGAAATTACCTTGTGTAATGGAATTGTCTGGAAAGCTCAGCTTAAAGTAGCTGAGCTCAGTGACTGATTGATTTACAGGTACAGAAAATAAATGCATGCAGCATTTTAACAATGCTGACTTACCAGTGTTATGTTATTTCCATTTAGCAAAATCTGGTCTAGCTTTGCGATTCTTCTGCCCTCAGACGGAGTCTCACTGAAGCAGCGTTAAAAACAAATAAGTAAGCACACATAACCAGGGACAACAGTTCCAGTTTTGATTACAGAATAAATCTCTACATTAAGATGGCAGTTGTTGGAACTAAGAAATGAATTGGCCACGCTGCAGCCTGATCTTGACAAATTGACCGCCTGGATAAAGCAAGCTATCTGGCAACTAAAAAGATCCATTGTACTTTTCTGCTCAGTACACCTAAAGATACAGATTCACCCTCGAAATCTCGGCAATTGCTTCAATACCACCAACACTCAGAACAGGTTTCAAATAGCAACGTGGCAGGACAAAGTAATAAATGCTTATCCTTAAGTCTGCTAACTTTCTAAGCCTTTGCCTAGACCTTAAGGAAATGTAAAAACAAACAAACTACTGCAAAGTTCAACACACAATCCACGCAAAGTTAAGGCTATCAAGTAGGAACCGGATTACAAGTGTAAGTCATGCAACAGCTACTCTATAACATGGATGTCCTGAACAGATCCTCCTCTACAGTTTAGGTCCAAGGTACAAACCCTTCAGCTGGCAAGTATTCCAAAAATATAAAACCTCTTTGCTTACAGAGCTTACACAGTATTTTTCCCCAGGAAACCAAATGTTCAAGAGGAACAGGAGGCAGAAACAACACTTGCAATTCTGTAACGTCTTCTAGCACCGTATCTGAAAATCCAGTTTCAAGGAAAATAAGGCCCCGAATTTAAAAATAAAACTATTTCCAGTTATTTCCATGTCACACTGAGCTGTGATTTTACCTGTAAAACAAAAAAATCAGAACAAGACAACTGATCCATACAAAAAAGGCTCTCCTATCCGGCTCTCTTTCAAATGCTGGCATTTTCTGTGACTTGGATTTTGCCTGTTATTATGAGATCATTACATCACCTATCACACAAGTGTAGCTTTGTTATCTTTGAAAGACAAGCTGCTAGACAATATACAACACAAAGTTAGACAAGCGAGGGCAGTACACAGGGATTTCACAGGCACTCTGGAATTGGGCACCCGACTTGAATTCCTGGCGTTGAAAACCTCTCTCCAAATGACTTACTGTCTTTCACTAAGATCCAGCAGCAGTTCTCTCCTGTGCCTCATGCTCTTCTGTAGCCAGCCAAAGCCCACGGAGCTGCACTGTAAGCTTGAAGGCCAGTGTGCCAGCTGCGTGTCCTATTTCTGTCACCTAGTTCTTATGTACCGTTTCTTGCTAATCAAAAGGCCCAGTGATTCCTCCTCACCCATCACACTGGAGTTAGTACATCCAAGCAGTATTTCTGCCGCGCTACATTTGCACGGATTAGCTGCTGAACCCTCCAGATGATGTACTGCTTTTCAAGAAGGGTGTAGTATAACTGGCGAGGGTCTACAGTAAGTCCAAGAGGGTGCTCAACGATGTACAGGAGTCTGACTTCAAAGTATAAATTGAAAAACAGCCGCTTAACTGGAGAGAAATAACAATGTTTAAACTCTAAAAGGTAGCTATAAGGAAGAACTTTTGTGTACATCCACTGCACACAGTTACACGGAATCATGGGGCTTAAATTACAACCTGAAAAACTTAGGGTATGTGGCAATCTTTGCAACAGTAGTAATAATTACAGGAAATGTTTAAGAATAAATTAGGCAAGCGTTTGTCAAGAATGGTACAGAAAGTTGATCATTCACCTCTAGAATGAGAGCAACGCTAGACTATCTTCAAAGGTTCTTCTTTCCCCACTGCTGTCCCTCTCCGTATTTCTACCCTCAAACACAAGCATCATCCCCAGCTGTGCACTTACAATTCTATCTGCATATGCACGTGTCTAGAGATGCACATTTATTTCTTCGTTACACACAGCTGAAGGAGAGTACTCAGAGGTAAGCCAATTTACATAAACAGCTTTTGAAAGTTAAAACACCTCAGCTTCTTGCAAAACGTCAGCCCAACAGAACACCGGGAGCGGTATGTAAATCCTTATGCCAAAACTGCGTTCTCTTAAATCTTATGAAAACCATTTCTAATGTAAAGCCTGACTTGTCTATTTTCTGACACACCCCTTCTCTGTCATCAGGTACTTATTAGATAGTAAAACAACTGACGGGGCAAACACCATAACTAGCACAATAGCTGACTTCCGTAGCAGTTGCATATCATGTCTGAAGAAATGTGAGTTTAGTAGGTAGATACACATTCAGAAATGCACAAGAACTGAAAGGAGTAATCTGTAACCGGTAGACTAAGAACGCTGCAATAGCACGCAATGTAAATCAACATGCAGCTATAGGGAAGGGAAGGGAAGTACAGAAACATTCTTCTGGATTAAAAAAAAAAAATAAAATACGCAGCAATGGTAGGAAAAGGTACTTGGAACGTGCCACTTTCAATCCACTGAAACAATGTCTGCAACAGCAGTAAGAACACTGGCAAACTACCTTCTCTGTTCCACAGGGCCTTGAGACCCATACGCATTGTCTGTTGCCACTTGCTGTTAGGAAACAAAGGCACTGCGATCAGTAGAAGCGTGTAGAACACCGAAAATGAAACTTTTGAATACGTCACATGCAAGATCCTCATTCTCCGTACAGTCTACAAGGTTACACAATTGTAAAATACTTTGTAAGAATGAGAATCCTGGCGTTTGCCTTGGACTAAAAAAGTTTTTAAATTCCGTTTCGAGTTTTTTTTCCCAAGGGTTTTAGAAATAAAAGCATCTTGGTAAAGTGATTTTCACACACTGCACAGACACAAGCAGTGTTTCTCCCACTGCGAGAGGAGTATCAAAATACTCTTATCTAATATGTTATAGACAAGAGTGACCAAGGTCACAGGAGAATCTGTACTTTCCCACTGATTACAAGGAACGGGCCAGCTGCTTTGTGCCTCCTATGCAGCTGGAGCATGCAGTTGCCTGGTAACGTGTTCCGAACTATTGCATCTTAATCACATATACACGTAGGAATACCAAGCTGACCGCTTAGGTTTATCAGCCAAAACAGTTTACAGCAACACAATAGTTTAGAGCAATTCAGGAACTTTAACACTGAATTTAGGTATGCGCTTATATGGTTTGACAAACAGAACTTTTATAAATGAAAGGGAAACAACAGGTGACTTTAGAGCATACAAAAGGTATAGTCTACAAACCAAATATCAATTATTAGCAATGTTTCCCTGTTCAAAGGGCATCATTTAATGTCTCAGACTCAACAAGCATGAACTGACAGACTGTTATGATTTGAAAATTTTAAAAAAGTTCTAATAGTGTGCCCAAAACAGAGCTGTTTCAGTGTTCAGGCTAGACTCGTTGTCTCCAGTAAATACATATCTTAATTCTAACACAGGATAAAAAACGATTTATAAATTTCCTCTTGTGAAAATGAAACTGTTCCAATCACCCTGTTCACTCCTATTTAAGATATTAAATAGGGCAAATCAGAAGTAACTTGAACCAATCCCTCCCACCCAGCTATAAACCAGGACCATATACAGCCCTTGCAGACTACACAAGACCCTGTCTCATTCCAGCCATATCATTAGCATAAGCTGTGCAAACCCATGCAAATCAACAGGTTTTTCAGGCATAAAAGCAGACTCCAACAGCAGTTAAGCCACTTCTTACAACTGACAATGTCATACTTCCATCACTGATTATAGCACAAGAACAAAAGAGAATGGGTCCTTATTGTCCTTCATGAACTTGAGGGGCTGCAAGAAACCAGTGAAGTTACAAGCCTGGATTCTGTAATGTCGCTACCAGCATAATTTCCAGATCAAAGATCCGGCCTCCTGTTAAGATCATCAAACATATTTTTGAGTTCGGAGGACAGGTCATCACAACACTATGTTAGGTAGAGTATAAAACCTTATCATCAGAATCTCAGCTAGTTTAAGTCAATGTATTCTGTGTGTTCCGCTGAAGTCAATGAAACTAAACACACTATCATAGGAAAGAGATATTTCAGCACGCCTCAGACCTGGAAAACTATCTTGAAAAATGCCCGTAACTTTTAACACACTTCCCACGATCTCTCAACAGCGAGCAGTAGTAAGACCCTAACAGTTACTTGCAACCTATTTCTTGCATAGCATTCATTTTTATTTTAATTTTAAAAGGGGCAACTAATAAATAAGATTTTTGCAGCTACTCACAAAAATCAATAAGCAAAGACATTTGTTCCAAGACTTAAATTTCTTGTATAATTTAAAAAACTAGCAAAGCTCTGTAAAGTAAAATAGATACATTTACCTACTAATGTAGGAAACTACAGACAAACTTCAGGAAATGACCAAAGGTGCAGAGGATAGGCTAATGCCTATTAGCATTAGGTAGAAAAACAAGGTAAAAAAGGTAGAAATGCCTATTAGCATTAAGGTAGAACAACAACAACAACAACAACAACAACAAAACCCCAGAAGTTCTACAGAAAAATGAGTGAGCAGCCCACAGCACTGGCAGACAACAGATTTTTTTATCCCCGCTTCCTCCACCCCTTCTTCTTATCCCCCCACCCCCGTTTTTTTTTAAAGGAAATAATTATTCTATTCTGAAACATATTGTCAGTGATGCAGTTGAAGCCAAAAGTTTAAATGAGTTCAGGAGAGGATTAACCGAATTCTAAGACATGTGCCAACACAACCGCTATAGAAAGCATCTGCATCACGGTGAAATGCAAACAGCTACTCTGAGAACGACACATTATTCTTCACTAAATTTGCCTTTTACCCTGTTGTATAGTTACTAATGTTGAAAAGAGTCACTGCTGTGCAAGAAACTAAAACTTACAGCGCTTCATGCTGGGAGAGAACTGTGGCCCATCAGCTCGTGGCTGTGAAGCCTTACAACTTAACACGTTGCAGTTGCACACCAACAAGTTCTGAGGCGGACTGCTGACTGTATTCAATAGTCACAGCTTATGTAGGAGGATATGATAAACTTGACTTATTTGCCTTTAACCGATGCTCCAAATATTTTAAAGTCGTTCTTAAAGCAGGTTACTGGTTTGATTACCCTTCATACAAAATCCTCCTTCACATGCAGGTTTCTCTTCTCTTCTTTTCAGATTTAAGGCATGAACAGAAACCACACCTGCATCATCACTGAAATCAGTGCCTATTTTTCAATAAACTTTAGCAGCAGCATCAGAATTCGTCCTCAAGTACCGTTCATAAAGCAAATGCTTCATTCTTCAAAACTGTTTTTTGCAAAGGTTAGTAATGCTGTACCACAGACTCCCACGCCCAGTCACGCATGTTCTTCCTGAGACTGTTACGCAGCTTCGTATTTTAAAAATCGCCATCCTAACTGCGTACCTGATACTACTGGTTCTCCCCTTTTTAAAGTCTGATGTTAAGGAAAAGCTGCAAGTCCTACAAAACCAGGCAGACTTGCTTGTTCTTGCCAAAGAGAAAAAGGTTAAGCATTATTAAAAAATAAGACTATTGCCTACCTTTAAGTATCCATAAAGCTACCAACACGAACCGTATGGTGGCTTGTTAGCATCGCTATTTGAACACGGGCATGCAAAATGTCCTTCAGTTAAATTCCAAACTCTATGAATTAATTGGTGGGCAATTCCCCAAGGATAAAACGTCTATCAAAAGCCAACAGTAAGCCAGAAATATCTTTCCGTTTCATAGGGTAAAAAAAATGATACAGTGAATCCTGAAAAAAGAAATCGATATTAGACCGGGAACGCCTATATAGTTATAGGGCAAGTAATAAAACATTTAGTGTTTTGATTTTCTTTTTTTTATTTCTGTCATCACAATAGTTAGACAAACATGGAAACATTTGCAACAGCAATACTTGGGCCACTTTAAAATCTTGGTAACACTGAAATACAGGGCAGCAAAAACTAATGATGTGGGGAGGGGACTTTAGGTCTTCTTATTTTCAGACACATTCACACACACACACACACTCCACAACTCCAAAGAGCTATCTTAACTATGTCTGCCAGTAAACGGAAATAGTAGGCAGAAAGGAACCCTATCTATACTAAGACAGTTAGCTGTGTCGTAAAACTGAAGATCACTGCAACCAGTGCCATCTTAAAGAAGAAAAAAACCCAACAACAACAACAACCAAAAAACCTGAAAGGAACCATCACTGTGCATGTCATAAGCATGAAGTTATTTTAACCTGATGACTACTCTGCCCTCTACTTTAAGCATCATGAAGTTTTTATGTATTTTCAAAGTCTAAGGTTATTATTTTAAATGGCCTACTTGTAGTGGCAGCCCAAGTAGCATTCTGGAGAACACCACAGTGCCCACAACTTCTACAGGTCAGTGCAGTCTGATCAAGCACTGCATTTCTAGGGGAGGAAAACAAAAAACCACTACCGCTCATTTATTCAATTGAAAAGCTTATTACCTGCACCTTCCAAAGCAACAGGCTACAGGAACACTGAATGCAAAGTAAACCAGACCCATCTGGAATACTCTGACTCAGCCTCAGCTCCAAGTTACACATCTTTCATTTCGTATTTGAAGGGATTAACAGCATTTGGATGCACAGAAACTGTCTTTACAGTCATGTCTGCGGACCTCCGAGTCAAGAGTTAAAAATGTCTTCCTAAATTATAACAGTATTAGCAGTTCCTCTGAAAGGAGCGGAAAAAAAAACCACAACCAGGGAAGGAGGAAAGTGACACAAAACCAAGGTTTTTTTCCAGAGATAACAAAATCCTGAGAGAACAAGATGCTTGTGCTATCAGAATAAAAATCCCCAAAGAAACAAAAGAGTTTACCTTTCCCTTGGAAAAGTTACCTTTGAGTCAAGATCTGCTCTTTTTCTCTCCCAACCATGAAATCTCTCTTCAGCTTAAGACTGTCATCTACTGCAGTAGAAATTCAGTGCACACACTGGAACCTGGATAGAAACTTATTTAAAAAAAAAAACCAAACAATACAATAGTATTACAGTGGCTAGAAATCTTTTACATATTCTGATGAAAAGACTCAACTTATTTCTAGGAAATAAAGTGTTTGGGGCCAAAGCCAACAGATGATGTTCATGTAAGGTAAAAAAAAATTTTTTTTTTTTTTTTTTTTTTAAATTGATATATTGAAAAAAGCTGGAGAAGGAAGCGGGGACAGAAATGAAAAACCATTCAGGGAGTCAGTGGTATAGATTGTCACCATGCAACCTAAATATTGTAATTGCAGATCACATAGTCGGAACAAGCCAGTCAAAAGTAGCACACTCCCTGGGAGAGGGGCGGGAGTCTCTTCCCCCTTGTATTTCAAGCCAAGACCCAACTAGCAGAAGGCAGCTTTTCTGTCAGATAAAGCAAGGCAAAAGGATCACGTACAGCAACTTCCTTGCAGCCTCTTGCTCCTGAGCACCCTTCTTCACCTCTTTCTTTCTTTCTTCTGGTGATGGGAAGGCAAAGCATGTTCTGCTCCTGTGAGCCCATACGGCTTGTCCCTATAGTCACAGCAGGCACCTGTGATTCCTCTCCGAAGACATTTACGCATAGAAATCAGTTGAGTGGTGTGTTACGGAAGCATAAGCTGCAGCGGACGTGATTTTGAATCAGTTATTGTTTTGCCCATCATGATAAAATAAAACCGGCAATTTCTTACTTTATAGAAATCCTCCTAAAGTAGTAGTTGCCCCCAATCGCTGTCAAGTTTTTGTATCACAGGAGAACAAATGCAGCCAAAAGAACATTTTCTCTAAAAGGACCGCTCCGAACTACACAAGCAGGCAGGCACAGGCAGCTCCCAATTTAGTTAAGGGTACGTACACAGCACCGCTTAGTGGTGCAAGCGGAGTCACCGCTGACAGGAATGAGAAGCTTGAACACCAACCTTCCCGCCCCGGCCCCCTGGACATGAACGATGCCTGGTCTGTCTGTCCTCACTCGCAAAATACCACTACAATGCCTTTACTACAAGAGAGTACATCTGCCAAGCAAAACAAGTCCAAGAGTGCTGAACCTCGAGGCCAGCAGAACCCACGGCTGCTGAGCATCAAACAGATGCATCCACTCTGAAGAGCTTTCAGAATTCTACAGCACTCTACCACATGGTTTCTGGCGACACAGCCTGAAGCAGGGTTTAAACAAATGATCCAGCTTAGTATCTGCCTGTAGTGCAAAGAATAGCAATCTCTTGGCTCACGATTTGGGTTTTATATAGACTTGAGCCATAAACAAATGCAACAGATGTAGAAAAACTGAAGACCGACAGCAACTGGAACGTAACTATTCTTTTTCCACTCCATCAACCCGTTGGAAAACTAACTCCCTCGTGCACTTACGTAACTGAGCACAAAGAGAACAAAAAGAAAGGCTTTTATTCAGAAGAAATTAGTGTGTCTTTACAGGAAAGTAACGGTTTCAACTTACAAAACCAGCATCATCATTAGTGATGCACCTTTCCTGAAGGGGAAATCCTTCTCTTTTAGCAAATGTCAATTCCAAGAGCCTGTAAACAAAAACAAACAAGCAACCCACACCATTACCCCACAAAAGCTCTGTTTAGATTACACACACACACACACACACATATATATATATATATATATATAAAAAACCCATGTCTTCACAGATGACAACTGTATCAATTTATACTTCAGGTCCTTCTCCTCCAGGAACCACCTATAAAAGACGACGACAATTTTGTGTTTGTGCCATAGGTCCGAGTTTTACAAACCCATACATGACAGTTCTTGCTTTACAACAATTTAGCAGATGGAGACTTCACCGGTAGACCACAAAAGCGGTTTTTCGATTCAATATTATCTTCCTCTCCCAACAGTGGAAGCCAGTTATTGCCAGAGAAGCACAGGACAGAACCTCCAAAACACAAAGAATGTTTAACAAAACACAGAGGAGTTCCTAGATAACAAACATTTTGGTTTTTGTCTTTGGTATTCACCTCAAGGAAATGATTCTGTCTAGAAACACTACAGCTCATTTTTAAAAGGACAAAGAACATCCTTCCTTTCGTGAATAATTTCTCCAATTGCTGATTCCTCCCCAGACTGTCACGGTACTGGGAAGTTGGTTTCCTCTTTCCAACTTCTATCAGTAAGCAGAGCTCAAAAACTGATAAAGAGCCTGAACCCTTCTACAGGCAGCAGGGAGTCATTTTCCAGGGAAGAAAGTAAAGAACTGAACAACGGAAAAAGAAATACAAAAGGAAAAACATGAATAAGGGAAAAAAGAAGAGGGTAACCATTGCTTTTACTGATCCATTCTTAATAGTTAGCTGAGCACTTCTAAAGAGGAAGAACTTTGCTGCTTTCAGGACCGAAGTAAGAAAAAGTCTAAAGCATAGTCTTCCTGACATGGGAGACGTGTCCGCAAGAGAGGCACACGGTCCGATACAGAAACGTATCTACGTCTCGCTGAAAATGTGCACTCTAAGCATCACCAGCTTCTGCTTCAAGCGCAGTATACCACCAGCTTAACCGGATGGTAGTAATTTTACCCCATACAAGAAGTCAGAACACGCGCTATCCTTTAAGGAGGCAGAACAATAACCAAAGCAGAAAAAGGCTTAGAAATTAAGGCAAGATGGCACTTGCTCAGACACACAGTGAGGAGGTGCAAGGTGGGAAAGACAGCAAAATGGAGATTGTTCCTCGTTCACACAGAGCTGATTTCGACTCGAGTTGGTCGTCCTCTCCTCTTCCCACAAAATTAGGAATGCTTTTACGCAGGAAGTCCTGACTTTGTAGCCATCTATGCCGACAAACTAAAAACTATTCTAGGTCTGCTCTTGTGGTATTTAGGAAGTTGCAGAATTCAGCTTAGGGATGCATAATCACAGTATTTAATTACTGTTTCAGTACTGACCTACCTACACCAGCAGATAATAAACTAAAAATCACAGTGCTTCTGATTTGGTGTAAGCCAACAGACCTCCAGATTGTTTTCAGAGCATGTAAAGGTACAGCTCTCTGGGCATCATGGCAATCATAACTGCCAAACGACTTGACAAGCTTGTAAACATCCAAACTGCTGCAAACACATCTATACATACAATAATGGATAAAACGTAGATGCATTCCACCTACACGCTTATGCAGGCAAACACTCGTGAGTTAAAAGCCACTGTATGAACCAGCTTACGGAGCGCTTAGCAAAGCCAGTGATTCCCTTGCACACCTGAAGACCAGAAAAACATTCACCAAAATAAAGTTAGGGACATGCTCTGTTTTTGGTTTTTTTTTTTTTTTTTTTTTTTTTTTTTTTAAACTGTAACGTGTACTAAGACAGCAAGATCACTTTTCCAGCGTCCTTCATACACACATATGCCCCAGAAGCTACTTGAAATTACCTTGTGTAATGGAATTGTCTGGAAAGCTCAGCTTAAAGTAGCTGAGCTCAGTGACTGATTGATTTACAGGTACAGAAAATAAATGCATGCAGCATTTTAACAATGCTGACTTACCAGTGTTATGTTATTTCCATTTAGCAAAATCTGGTCTAGCTTTGCGATTCTTCTGCCCTCAGACGGAGTCTCACTGAAGCAGCGTTAAAAACAAATAAGTAAGCACACATAACCAGGGACAACAGTTCCAGTTTTGATTACAGAATAAATCTCTACATTAAGATGGCAGTTGTTGGAACTAAGAAATGAATTGGCCACGCTGCAGCCTGATCTTGACAAATTGACCGCCTGGATAAAGCAAGCTATCTGGCAACTAAAAAGATCCATTGTACTTTTCTGCTCAGTACACCTAAAGATACAGATTCACCCTCGAAATCTCGGCAATTGCTTCAATACCACCAACACTCAGAACAGGTTTCAAATAGCAACGTGGCAGGACAAAGTAATAAATGCTTATCCTTAAGTCTGCTAACTTTCTAAGCCTTTGCCTAGACCTTAAGGAAATGTAAAAACAAACAAACTACTGCAAAGTTCAACACACAATCCACGCAAAGTTAAGGCTATCAAGTAGGAACCGGATTACAAGTGTAAGTCATGCAACAGCTACTCTATAACATGGATGTCCTGAACAGATCCTCCTCTACAGTTTAGGTCCAAGGTACAAACCCTTCAGCTGGCAAGTATTCCAAAAATATAAAACCTCTTTGCTTACAGAGCTTACACAGTATTTTTCCCCAGGAAACCAAATGTTCAAGAGGAACAGGAGGCAGAAACAACACTTGCAATTCTGTAACGTCTTCTAGCACCGTATCTGAAAATCCAGTTTCAAGGAAAATAAGGCCCCGAATTTAAAAATAAAACTATTTCCAGTTATTTCCATGTCACACTGAGCTGTGATTTTACCTGTAAAACAAAAAAATCAGAACAAGACAACTGATCCATACAAAAAAGGCTCTCCTATCCGGCTCTCTTTCAAATGCTGGCATTTTCTGTGACTTGGATTTTGCCTGTTATTATGAGATCATTACATCACCTATCACACAAGTGTAGCTTTGTTATCTTTGAAAGACAAGCTGCTAGACAATATACAACACAAAGTTAGACAAGCGAGGGCAGTACACAGGGATTTCACAGGCACTCTGGAATTGGGCACCCGACTTGAATTCCTGGCGTTGAAAACCTCTCTCCAAATGACTTACTGTCTTTCACTAAGATCCAGCAGCAGTTCTCTCCTGTGCCTCATGCTCTTCTGTAGCCAGCCAAAGCCCACGGAGCTGCACTGTAAGCTTGAAGGCCAGTGTGCCAGCTGCGTGTCCTATTTCTGTCACCTAGTTCTTATGTACCGTTTCTTGCTAATCAAAAGGCCCAGTGATTCCTCCTCACCCATCACACTGGAGTTAGTACATCCAAGCAGTATTTCTGCCGCGCTACATTTGCACGGATTAGCTGCTGAACCCTCCAGATGATGTACTGCTTTTCAAGAAGGGTGTAGTATAACTGGCGAGGGTCTACAGTAAGTCCAAGAGGGTGCTCAACGATGTACAGGAGTCTGACTTCAAAGTATAAATTGAAAAACAGCCGCTTAACTGGAGAGAAATAACAATGTTTAAACTCTAAAAGGTAGCTATAAGGAAGAACTTTTGTGTACATCCACTGCACACAGTTACACGGAATCATGGGGCTTAAATTACAACCTGAAAAACTTAGGGTATGTGGCAATCTTTGCAACAGTAGTAATAATTACAGGAAATGTTTAAGAATAAATTAGGCAAGCGTTTGTCAAGAATGGTACAGAAAGTTGATCATTCACCTCTAGAATGAGAGCAACGCTAGACTATCTTCAAAGGTTCTTCTTTCCCCACTGCTGTCCCTCTCCGTATTTCTACCCTCAAACACAAGCATCATCCCCAGCTGTGCACTTACAATTCTATCTGCATATGCACGTGTCTAGAGATGCACATTTATTTCTTCGTTACACACAGCTGAAGGAGAGTACTCAGAGGTAAGCCAATTTACATAAACAGCTTTTGAAAGTTAAAACACCTCAGCTTCTTGCAAAACGTCAGCCCAACAGAACACCGGGAGCGGTATGTAAATCCTTATGCCAAAACTGCGTTCTCTTAAATCTTATGAAAACCATTTCTAATGTAAAGCCTGACTTGTCTATTTTCTGACACACCCCTTCTCTGTCATCAGGTACTTATTAGATAGTAAAACAACTGACGGGGCAAACACCATAACTAGCACAATAGCTGACTTCCGTAGCAGTTGCATATCATGTCTGAAGAAATGTGAGTTTAGTAGGTAGATACACATTCAGAAATGCACAAGAACTGAAAGGAGTAATCTGTAACCGGTAGACTAAGAACGCTGCAATAGCACGCAAAGTAAATCAACATGCAGCTATAGGGAAGGGAAGGGAAGTACAGAAACATTCTTCTGGATTAAAAAAAAAAATAAAATACGCAGCAATGGTAGGAAAAGGTACTTGGAACGTGCCACTTTCAATCCACTGAAACAATGTCTGCAACAGCAGTAAGAACACTGGCAAACTACCTTCTCTGTTCCACAGGGCCTTGAGACCCATACGCATTGTCTGTTGCCACTTGCTGTTAGGAAACAAAGGCACTGCGATCAGTAGAAGCGTGTAGAACACCGAAAATGAAACTTTTGAATACGTCACATGCAAGATCCTCATTCTCCGTACAGTCTACAAGGTTACACAATTGTAAAATACTTTGTAAGAATGAGAATCCTGACGTTTGCCTTGGACTAAAAAAGTTTTTAAATTCCGTTTCGAGTTTTTTTTCCCAAGGGTTTTAGAAATAAAAGCATCTTGGTAAAGTGATTTTCACACACTGCACAGACACAAGCAGTGTTTCTCCCACTGCGAGAGGAGTATCAAAATACTCTTATCTAATATGTTATAGACAAGAGTGACCAAGGTCACAGGAGAATCTGTACTTTCCCACTGATTACAAGGAACGGGCCAGCTGCTTTGTGCCTCCTATGCAGCTGGAGCATGCAGTTGCCTGGTAACGTGTTCCGAACTATTGCATCTTAATCACATATACACGTAGGAATACCAAGCTGACCGCTTAGGTTTATCAGCCAAAACAGTTTACAGCAACACAATAGTTTAGAGCAATTCAGGAACTTTAACACTGAATTTAGGTATGCGCTTATATGGTTTGACAAACAGAACTTTTATAAATGAAAGGGAAACAACAGGTGACTTTAGAGCATACAAAAGGTATAGTCTACAAACCAAATATCAATTATTAGCAATGTTTCCCTGTTCAAAGGGCATCATTTAATGTCTCAGACTCAACAAGCATGAACTGACAGACTGTTATGATTTGAAAATTTTAAAAAAGTTCTAATAGTGTGCCCAAAACAGAGCTGTTTCAGTGTTCAGGCTAGACTCGTTGTCTCCAGTAAATACATATCTTAATTCTAACACAGGATAAAAAACGATTTATAAATTTCCTCTTGTGAAAATGAAACTGTTCCAATCACCCTGTTCACTCCTATTTAAGATATTAAATAGGGCAAATCAGAAGTAACTTGAACCAATCCCTCCCACCCAGCTATAAACCAGGACCATATACAGCCCTTGCAGACTACACAAGACCCTGTCTCATTCCAGCCATATCATTAGCATAAGCTGTGCAAACCCATGCAAATCAACAGGTTTTTCAGGCATAAAAGCAGACTCCAACAGCAGTTAAGCCACTTCTTACAACTGACAATGTCATACTTCCATCACTGATTATAGCACAAGAACAAAAGAGAATGGGTCCTTATTGTCCTTCATGAACTTGAGGGGCTGCAAGAAACCAGTGAAGTTACAAGCCTGGATTCTGTAATGTCGCTACCAGCATAATTTCCAGATCAAAGATCCGGCCTCCTGTTAAGATCATCAAACATATTTTTGAGTTCGGAGGACAGGTCATCACAACACTATGTTAGGTAGAGTATAAAACCTTATCATCAGAATCTCAGCTAGTTTAAGTCAATGTATTCTGTGTGTTCCGCTGAAGTCAATGAAACTAAACACACTATCATAGGAAAGAGATATTTCAGCACGCCTCAGACCTGGAAAACTATCTTGAAAAATGCCCGTAACTTTTAACACACTTCCCACGATCTCTCAACAGCGAGCAGTAGTAAGACCCTAACAGTTACTTGCAACCTATTTCTTGCATAGCATTCATTTTTATTTTAATTTTAAAAGGGGCAACTAATAAATAAGATTTTTGCAGCTACTCACAAAAATCAATAAGCAAAGACATTTGTTCCAAGACTTAAATTTCTTGTATAATTTAAAAAACTAGCAAAGCTCTGTAAAGTAAAATAGATACATTTACCTACTAATGTAGGAAACTACAGACAAACTTCAGGAAATGACCAAAGGTGCAGAGGATAGGCTAATGCCTATTAGCATTAGGTAGAAAAACAAGGTAAAAAAGGTAGAAATGCCTATTAGCATTAAGGTAGAACAACAACAACAACAACAACAACAACAACAACAAAACCCCAGAAGTTCTACAGAAAAATGAGTGAGCAGCCCACAGCACTGGCAGACAACAGATTTTTTTATCCCCGCTTCCTCCACCCCTTCTTCTTATCCCCCCACCCCCGTTTTTTTTTAAAGGAAATAATTATTCTATTCTGAAACATATTGTCAGTGATGCAGTTGAAGCCAAAAGTTTAAATGAGTTCAGGAGAGGATTAACCGAATTCTAAGACATGTGCCAACACAACCGCTATAGAAAGCATCTGCATCACGGTGAAATGCAAACAGCTACTCTGAGAACGACACATTATTCTTCACTAAATTTGCCTTTTACCCTGTTGTATAGTTACTAATGTTGAAAAGAGTCACTGCTGTGCAAGAAACTAAAACTTACAGCGCTTCATGCTGGGAGAGAACTGTGGCCCATCAGCTCGTGGCTGTGAAGCCTTACAACTTAACACGTTGCAGTTGCACACCAACAAGTTCTGAGGCGGACTGCTGACTGTATTCAATAGTCACAGCTTATGTAGGAGGATATGATAAACTTGACTTATTTGCCTTTAACCGATGCTCCAAATATTTTAAAGTCGTTCTTAAAGCAGGTTACTGGTTTGATTACCCTTCATACAAAATCCTCCTTCACATGCAGGTTTCTCTTCTCTTCTTTTCAGATTTAAGGCATGAACAGAAACCACACCTGCATCATCACTGAAATCAGTGCCTATTTTTCAATAAACTTTAGCAGCAGCATCAGAATTCGTCCTCAAGTACCGTTCATAAAGCAAATGCTTCATTCTTCAAAACTTTTTTTTGCAAAGGTTAGTAATGCTGTACCACAGACTCCCACGCCCAGTCACGCATGTTCTTCCTGAGACTGTTACGCAGCTTCGTATTTTAAAAATCGCCATCCTAACTGCGTACCTGATACTACTGGTTCTCCCCTTTTTAAAGTCTGATGTTAAGGAAAAGCTGCAAGTCCTACAAAACCAGGCAGACTTGCTTGTTCTTGCCAAAGAGAAAAAGGTTAAGCATTATTAAAAAATAAGACTATTGCCTACCTTTAAGTATCCATAAAGCTACCAACACGAACCGTATGGTGGCTTGTTAGCATCGCTATTTGAACACGGGCATGCAAAATGTCCTTCAGTTAAATTCCAAACTCTATGAATTAATTGGTGGGCAATTCCCCAAGGATAAAACGTCTATCAAAAGCCAACAGTAAGCCAGAAATATCTTTCCGTTTCATAGGGTAAAAAAAATGATACAGTGAATCCTGAAAAAAGAAATCGATATTAGACCGGGAACGCCTATATAGTTATAGGGCAAGTAATAAAACATTTAGTGTTTTGATTTTCTTTTTTTTATTTCTGTCATCACAATAGTTAGACAAACATGGAAACATTTGCAACAGCAATACTTGGGCCACTTTAAAATCTTGGTAACACTGAAATACAGGGCAGCAAAAACTAATGATGTGGGGAGGGGACTTTAGGTCTTCTTATTTTCAGACACATTCACACACACACACACACTCCACAACTCCAAAGAGCTATCTTAACTATGTCTGCCAGTAAACGGAAATAGTAGGCAGAAAGGAACCCTATCTATACTAAGACAGTTAGCTGTGTCGTAAAACTGAAGATCACTGCAACCAGTGCCATCTTAAAGAAGAAAAAAACCCAACAACAACAACAACCAAAAAACCTGAAAGGAACCATCACTGTGCATGTCATAAGCATGAAGTTATTTTAACCTGATGACTACTCTGCCCTCTACTTTAAGCATCATGAAGTTTTTATGTATTTTCAAAGTCTAAGGTTATTATTTTAAATGGCCTACTTGTAGTGGCAGCCCAAGTAGCATTCTGGAGAACACCACAGTGCCCACAACTTCTACAGGTCAGTGCAGTCTGATCAAGCACTGCATTTCTAGGGGAGGAAAACAAAAAACCACTACCGCTCATTTATTCAATTGAAAAGCTTATTACCTGCACCTTCCAAAGCAACAGGCTACAGGAACACTGAATGCAAAGTAAACCAGACCCATCTGGAATACTCTGACTCAGCCTCAGCTCCAAGTTACACATCTTTCATTTCGTATTTGAAGGGATTAACAGCATTTGGATGCACAGAAACTGTCTTTACAGTCATGTCTGCGGACCTCCGAGTCAAGAGTTAAAAATGTCTTCCTAAATTATAACAGTATTAGCAGTTCCTCTGAAAGGAGCGGAAAAAAAAACCACAACCAGGGAAGGAGGAAAGTGACACAAAACCAAGGTTTTTTTCCAGAGATAACAAAATCCTGAGAGAACAAGATGCTTGTGCTATCAGAATAAAAATCCCCAAAGAAACAAAAGAGTTTACCTTTCCCTTGGAAAAGTTACCTTTGAGTCAAGATCTGCTCTTTTTCTCTCCCAACCATGAAATCTCTCTTCAGCTTAAGACTGTCATCTACTGCAGTAGAAATTCAGTGCACACACTGGAACCTGGATAGAAACTTATTTAAAAAAAAAAACCAAACAATACAATAGTATTACAGTGGCTAGAAATCTTTTACATATTCTGATGAAAAGACTCAACTTATTTCTAGGAAATAAAGTGTTTGGGGCCAAAGCCAACAGATGATGTTCATGTAAGGTAAAAAAAAATTTTTTTTTTTTTTTTTTTTTTTAAATTGATATATTGAAAAAAGCTGGAGAAGGAAGCGGGGACAGAAATGAAAAACCATTCAGGGAGTCAGTGGTATAGATTGTCACCATGCAACCTAAATATTGTAATTGCAGATCACATAGTCGGAACAAGCCAGTCAAAAGTAGCACACTCCCTGGGAGAGGGGCGGGAGTCTCTCTCCCCTTGTATTTCAAGCCAAGACCCAACTAGCAGAAGGCAGCTTTTCTGTCAGATAAAGCAAGGCAAAAGGATCACGTACAGCAACTTCCTTGCAGCCTCTTGCTCCTGAGCACCCTTCTTCACCTCTTTCTTTCTTTCTTTCTTCTGGTGATGGGAAGGCAAAGCATGTTCTGCTCCTGTGAGCCCATACGGCTTGTCCCTATAGTCACAGCAGGCACCTGTGATTCCTCTCCGAAGACATTTACGCATAGAAATCAGTTGAGTGGTGTGTTACGGAAGCATAAGCTGCAGCGGACGTGATTTTGAATCAGTTATTGTTTTGCCCATCATGATAAAATAAAACCGGCAATTTCTTACTTTATAGAAATCCTCCTAAAGTAGTAGTTGCCCCCAATCGCTGTCAAGTTTTTGTATCACAGGAGAACAAATGCAGCCAAAAGAACATTTTCTCTAAAAGGACCGCTCCGAACTACACAAGCAGGCAGGCACAGGCAGCTCCCAATTTAGTTAAGGGTACGTACACAGCACCGCTTAGTGGTGCAAGCGGAGTCACCGCTGACAGGAATGAGAAGCTTGAACACCAACCTTCCCGCCCCGGCCCCCTGGACATGAACGATGCCTGGTCTGTCTGTCCTCACTCGCAAAATACCACTACAATGCCTTTACTACAAGAGAGTACATCTGCCAAGCAAAACAAGTCCAAGAGTGCTGAACCTCGAGGCCAGCAGAACCCACGGCTGCTGAGCATCAAACAGATGCATCCACTCTGAAGAGCTTTCAGAATTCTACAGCACTCTACCACATGGTTTCTGGCGACACAGCCTGAAGCAGGGTTTAAACAAATGATCCAGCTTAGTATCTGCCTGTAGTGCAAAGAATAGCAATCTCTTGGCTCACGATTTGGGTTTTATATAGACTTGAGCCATAAACAAATGCAACAGATGTAGAAAAACTGAAGACCGACAGCAACTGGAACGTAACTATTCTTTTTCCACTCCATCAACCCGTTGGAAAACTAACTCCCTCGTGCACTTACGTAACTGAGCACAAAGAGAACAAAAAGAAAGGCTTTTATTCAGAAGAAATTAGTGTGTCTTTACAGGAAAGTAACGGTTTCAACTTACAAAACCAGCATCATCATTAGTGATGCACCTTTCCTGAAGGGGAAATCCTTCTCTTTTAGCAAATGTCAATTCCAAGAGCCTGTAAACAAAAACAAACAAGCAACCCACACCATTACCCCACAAAAGCTCTGTTTAGATTACACACACACACACACATATATATATATATATATATATATATAAAAAAACCCCATGTCTTCACAGATGACAACTGTATCAATTTATACTTCAGGTCCTTCTCCTCCAGGAACCACCTATAAAAGACGACGACAATTTTGTGTTTGTGCCATAGGTCCGAGTTTTACAAACCCATACATGACAGTTCTTGCTTTACAACAATTTAGCAGATGGAGACTTCACCGGTAGACCACAAAAGCGGTTTTTCGATTCAATATTATCTTCCTCTCCCAACAGTGGAAGCCAGTTATTGCCAGAGAAGCACAGGACAGAACCTCCAAAACACAAAGAATGTTTAACAAAACACAGAGGAGTTCCTAGATAACAAACATTTTGGTTTTTGTCTTTGGTATTCACCTCAAGGAAATGATTCTGTCTAGAAACACTACAGCTCATTTTTAAAAGGACAAAGAACATCCTTCCTTTCGTGAATAATTTCTCCAATTGCTGATTCCTCCCCAGACTGTCACGGTACTGGGAAGTTGGTTTCCTCTTTCCAACTTCTATCAGTAAGCAGAGCTCAAAAACTGATAAAGAGCCTGAACCCTTCTACAGGCAGCAGGGAGTCATTTTCCAGGGAAGAAAGTAAAGAACTGAACAACAGAAAAAGAAATACAAAAGGAAAAACATGAATAAGGGAAAAAAGAAGAGGATAACCATTGCTTTTACTGATCCATTCTTAATAGTTAGCTGAGCACTTCTAAAGAGGAAGAACTTTGCTGCTTTCAGGACCGAAGTAAGAAAAAGTCTAAAGCATAGTCTTCCTGACATGGGAGACGTGTCCGCAAGAGAGGCACACGGTCCGATACAGAAACGTATCTACGTCTCGCTGAAAATGTGCACTCTAAGCATCACCAGCTTCTGCTTCAAGCGCAGTATACCACCAGCTTAACCGGATGGTAGTAATTTTACCCCATACAAGAAGTCAGAACACGCGCTATCCTTTAAGGAGGCAGAACAATAACCAAAGCAGAAAAAGGCTTAGAAATTAAGGCAAGATGGCACTTGCTCAGACACACAGTGAGGAGGTGCAAGGTGGGAAAGACAGCAAAATGGAGATTGTTCCTCGTTCACACAGAGCTGATTTCGACTCGAGTTGGTCGTCCTCTCCTCTTCCCACAAAATTAGGAATGCTTTTACGCAGGAAGTCCTGACTTTGTAGCCATCTATGCCGACAAACTAAAAACTATTCTAGGTCTGCTCTTGTGGTATTTAGGAAGTTGCAGAATTCAGCTTAGGGATGCATAATCACAGTATTTAATTACTGTTTCAGTACTGACCTACCTACACCAGCAGATAATAAACTAAAAATCACAGTGCTTCTGATTTGGTGTAAGCCAACAGACCTCCAGATTGTTTTCAGAGCATGTAAAGGTACAGCTCTCTGGGCATCATGGCAATCATAACTGCCAAACGACTTGACAAGCTTGTAAACATCCAAACTGCTGCAAACACATCTATACATACAATAATGGATAAAACGTAGATGCATTCCACCTACACGCTTATGCAGGCAAACACTCGTGAGTTAAAAGCCACTGTATGAACCAGCTTACGGAGCGCTTAGCAAAGCCAGTGATTCCCTTGCACACCTGAAGACCAGAAAAACATTCACCAAAATAAAGTTAGGGACATGCTCTTTTTTTTTTTCTTTTTTTTTTTTTTTTTTTTTTTTTAAACTGTAACGTGTACTAAGACAGCAAGATCACTTTTCCAGCGTCCTTCATACACACATATGCCCCAGAAGCTACTTGAAATTACCTTGTGTAATGGAATTGTCTGGAAAGCTCAGCTTAAAGTAGCTGAGCTCAGTGACTGATTGATTTACAGGTACAGAAAATAAATGCATGCAGCATTTTAACAATGCTGACTTACCAGTGTTATGTTATTTCCATTTAGCAAAATCTGGTCTAGCTTTGTGATTCTTCTGCCCTCAGACGGAGTCTCACTGAAGCAGCGTTAAAAACAAATAAGTAAGCACACATAACCAGGGACAACAGTTCCAGTTTTGATTACAGAATAAATCTCTACATTAAGATGGCAGTTGTTGGAACTAAGAAATGAATTGGCCACGCTGCAGCCTGATCTTGACAAATTGACCGCCTGGATAAAGCAAGCTATCTGGCAACTAAAAAGATCCATTGTACTTTTCTGCTCAGTACACCTAAAGATACAGATTCACCCTCGAAATCTCGGCAATTGCTTCAATACCACCAACACTCAGAACAGGTTTCAAATAGCAACGTGGCCGGACAAAGTAATAAATGCTTATCCTTAAGTCTGCTAACTTTCTAAGCCTTTGCCTAGACCTTAAGGAAATGTAAAAACAAACAAACTACTGCAAAGTTCAACACACAATCCACGCAAAGTTAAGGCTATCAAGTAGGAACCGGATTACAAGTGTAAGTCATGCAACAGCTACTCTATAACATGGATGTCCTGAACAGATCCTCCTCTACAGTTTAAGTCCAAGGTACAAACCCTTCAGCTGGCAAGTATTCCAAAAATATAAAACCTCTTTGCTTACAGAGCTTACACAGTATTTTTCCCCAGGAAACCAAATGTTCAAGAGGAACAGGAGGCAGAAACAACACTTGCAATTCTGTAACGTCTCCTAGCACCGTATCTGAAAATCCAGTTTCAAGGAAAATAAGGCCCCGAATTTAAAAATAAAACTATTTCCAGTTATTTCCATGTCACACTGAGCTGTGATTTTACCTGTAAAACAAAAAAATCAGAACAAGACAACTGATCCATACAAAAAAGGCTCTCCTATCCGGCTCTCTTTCAAATGCTGGCATTTTCTGTGACTTGGATTTTGCCTGTTATTATGAGATCATTACATCACCTATCACACAAGTGTAGCTTTGTTATCTTTGAAAGACAAGCTGCTAGACAATATACAACACAAAGTTAGACAAGCGAGGGCAGTACACAGGGATTTCACAGGCACTCTGGAATTGGGCACCCGACTTGAATTCCTGGCGTTGAAAACCTCTCTCCAAATGACTTACTGTCTTTCACTAAGATCCAGCAGCAGTTCTCTCCTGTGCCTCATGCTCTTCTGTAGCCAGCCAAAGCCCACGGAGCTGCACTGTAAGCTTGAAGGCCAGTGTGCCAGCTGCGTGTCCTATTTCTGTCACCTAGTTCTTATGTACCGTTTCTTGCTAATCAAAAGGCCCAGTGATTCCTCCTCACCCATCACACTGGAGTTAGTACATCCAAGCAGTATTTCTGCCGCGCTACATTTGCACGGATTAGCTGCTGAACCCTCCAGATGATGTACTGCTTTTCAAGAAGGGTGTAGTATAACTGGCGAGGGTCTACAGTAAGTCCAAGAGGGTGCTCAACGATGTACAGGAGTCTGACTTCAAAGTATAAATTGAAAAACAGCCGCTTAACTGGAGAGAAATAACAATGTTTAAACTCTAAAAGGTAGCTATAAGGAAGAACTTTTGTGTACATCCACTGCACACAGTTACACGGAATCATGGGGCTTAAATTACAACCTGAAAAACTTAGGGTATGTGGCAATCTTTGCAACAGTAGTAATAATTACAGGAAATGTTTAAGAATAAATTAGGCAAGCGTTTGTCAAGAATGGTACAGAAAGTTGATCATTCACCTCTAGAATGAGAGCAACGCTAGACTATCTTCAAAGGTTCTTCTTTCCCCACTGCTGTCCCTCTCCGTATTTCTACCCTCAAACACAAGCATCATCCCCAGCTGTGCACTTACAATTCTATCTGCATATGCACGTGTCTAGAGATGCACATTTATTTCTTCGTTACACACAGCTGAAGGAGAGTACTCAGAGGTAAGCCAATTTACATAAACAGCTTTTGAAAGTTAAAACACCTCAGCTTCTTGCAAAACGTCAGCCCAACAGAACACCGGGAGCGGTATGTAAATCCTTATGCCAAAACTGCGTTCTCTTAAATCTTATGAAAACCATTTCTAATGTAAAGCCTGACTTGTCTATTTTCTGACACACCCCTTCTCTGTCATCAGGTACTTATTAGATAGTAAAACAACTGACGGGGCAAACACCATAACTAGCACAATAGCTGACTTCCGTAGCAGTTGCATATCATGTCTGAAGAAATGTGAGTTTAGTAGGTAGATACACATTCAGAAATGCACAAGAACTGAAAGGAGTAATCTGTAACCGGTAGACTAAGAACGCTGCAATAGCACGCAATGTAAATCAACATGCAGCTATAGGGAAGGGAAGGGAAGTACAGAAACATTCTTCTGGATTAAAAAAAAAAATAAAATACGCAGCAATGGTAGGAAAAGGTACTTGGAACGTGCCACTTTCAATCCACTGAAACAATGTCTGCAACAGCAGTAAGAACACTGGCAAACTACCTTCTCTGTTCCACAGGGCCTTGAGACCCATACGCATTGTCTGTTGCCACTTGCTGTTAGGAAACAAAGGCACTGCGATCAGTAGAAGCGTGTAGAACACCGAAAATGAAACTTTTGAATACGTCACATGCAAGATCCTCATTCTCCGTACAGTCTACAAGGTTACACAATTGTAAAATACTTTGTAAGAATGAGAATCCTGACGTTTGCCTTGGACTAAAAAAGTTTTTAAATTCCGTTTCGAGTTTTTTTTCCCAAGGGTTTTAGAAATAAAAGCATCTTGGTAAAGTGATTTTCACACACTGCACAGACACAAGCAGTGTTTCTCCCACTGCGAGAGGAGTATCAAAATACTCTTATCTAATATGTTATAGACAAGAGTGACCAAGGTCACAGGAGAATCTGTACTTTCCCACTGATTACAAGGAACGGGCCAGCTGCTTTGTGCCTCCTATGCAGCTGGAGCATGCAGTTGCCTGGTAACGTGTTCCGAACTATTGCATCTTAATCACATATACACGTAGGAATACCAAGCTGACCGCTTAGGTTTATCAGCCAAAACAGTTTACAGCAACACAATAGTTTAGAGCAATTCAGGAACTTTAACACTGAATTTAGGTATGCGCTTATATGGTTTGACAAACAGAACTTTTATAAATGAAAGGGAAACAACAGGTGACTTTAGAGCATACAAAAGGTATAGTCTACAAACCAAATATCAATTATTAGCAATGTTTCCCTGTTCAAAGGGCATCATTTAATGTCTCAGACTCAACAAGCATGAACTGACAGACTGTTATGATTTGAAAATTTTAAAAAAGTTCTAATAGTGTGCCCAAAACAGAGCTGTTTCAGTGTTCAGGCTAGACTCGTTGTCTCCAGTAAATACATATCTTAATTCTAACACAGGATAAAAAACGATTTATAAATTTCCTCTTGTGAAAATGAAACTGTTCCAATCACCCTGTTCACTCCTATTTAAGATATTAAATAGGGCAAATCAGAAGTAACTTGAACCAATCCCTCCCACCCAGCTATAAACCAGGACCATATACAGCCCTTGCAGACTACACAAGACCCTGTCTCATTCCAGCCATATCATTAGCATAAGCTGTGCAAACCCATGCAAATCAACAGGTTTTTCAGGCATAAAAGCAGACTCCAACAGCAGTTAAGCCACTTCTTACAACTGACAATGTCATACTTCCATCACTGATTATAGCACAAGAACAAAAGAGAATGGGTCCTTATTGTCCTTCATGAACTTGAGGGGCTGCAAGAAACCAGTGAAGTTACAAGCCTGGATTCTGTAATGTCGCTACCAGCATAATTTCCAGATCAAAGATCCGGCCTCCTGTTAAGATCATCAAACATATTTTTGAGTTCGGAGGACAGGTCATCACAACACTATGTTAGGTAGAGTATAAAACCTTATCATCAGAATCTCAGCTAGTTTAAGTCAATGTATTCTGTGTGTTCCGCTGAAGTCAATGAAACTAAACACACTATCATAGGAAAGAGATATTTCAGCACGCCTCAGACCTGGAAAACTATCTTGAAAAATGCCCGTAACTTTTAACACACTTCCCACGATCTCTCAACAGCGAGCAGTAGTAAGACCCTAACAGTTACTTGCAACCTATTTCTTGCATAGCATTCATTTTTATTTTAATTTTAAAAGGGGCAACTAATAAATAAGATTTTTGCAGCTACTCACAAAAATCAATAAGCAAAGACATTTGTTCCAAGACTTAAATTTCTTGTATAATTTAAAAAACTAGCAAAGCTCCGTAAAGTAAAATAGATACATTTACCTACTAATGTAGGAAACTACAGACAAACTTCAGGAAATGACCAAAGGTGCAGAGGATAGGCTAATGCCTATTAGCATTAGGTAGAAAAACAAGGTAAAAAAGGTAGAAATGCCTATTAGCATTAAGGTAGAACAACAACAACAACAACAACAACAACAAAACCCCAGAAGTTCTACAGAAAAATGAGTGAGCAGCCCACAGCACTGGCAGACAACAGATTTTTTTATCCCCGCTTCCTCCACCCCTTCTTCTTATCCCCCCACCCCCGTTTTTTTTTAAAGGAAATAATTATTCTATTCTGAAACATATTGTCAGTGATGCAGTTGAAGCCAAAAGTTTAAATGAGTTCAGGAGAGGATTAACCGAATTCTAAGACATGTGCCAACACAACCGCTATAGAAAGCATCTGCATCACGGTGAAATGCAAACAGCTACTCTGAGAACGACACATTATTCTTCACTAAATTTGCCTTTTACCCTGTTGTATAGTTACTAATGTTGAAAAGAGTCACTGCTGTGCAAGAAACTAAAACTTACAGCGCTTCATGCTGGGAGAGAACTGTGGCCCATCAGCTCGTGGCTGTGAAGCCTTACAACTTAACACGTTGCAGTTGCACACCAACAAGTTCTGAGGCGGACTGCTGACTGTATTCAATAGTCACAGCTTATGTAGGAGGATATGATAAACTTGACTTATTTGCCTTTAACCGATGCTCCAAATATTTTAAAGTCGTTCTTAAAGCAGGTTACTGGTTTGATTACCCTTCATACAAAATCCTCCTTCACATGCAGGTTTCTCTTCTCTTCTTTTCAGATTTAAGGCATGAACAGAAACCACACCTGCATCATCACTGAAATCAGTGCCTATTTTTCAATAAACTTTAGCAGCAGCATCAGAATTCGTCCTCAAGTACCGTTCATAAAGCAAATGCTTCATTCTTCAAAACTTTTTTTTGCAAAGGTTAGTAATGCTGTACCACAGACTCCCACGCCCTGTCACGCATGTTCTTCCTGAGACTGTTACGCAGCTTCGTATTTTAAAAATCGCCATCCTAACTGCGTACCTGATACTACTGGTTCTCCCCTTTTTAAAGTCTGATGTTAAGGAAAAGCTGCAAGTCCTACAAAACCAGGCAGACTTGCTTGTTCTTGCCAAAGAGAAAAAGGTTAAGCATTATTAAAAAATAAGACTATTGCCTACCTTTAAGTATCCATAAAGCTACCAACACGAACCGTATGGTGGCTTGTTAGCATCGCTATTTGAACACGGGCATGCAAAATGTCCTTCAGTTAAATTCCAAACTCTATGAATTAATTGGTGGGCAATTCCCCAAGGATAAAACGTCTATCAAAAGCCAACAGTAAGCCAGAAATATCTTTCCGTTTCATAGGGTAAAAAAAATGATACAGTGAATCCTGAAAAAAGAAATCGATATTAGACCGGGAACGCCTATATAGTTATAGGGCAAGTAATAAAACATTTAGTGTTTTGATTTTCTTTTTTTTATTTCTGTCATCACAATAGTTAGACAAACATGGAAACATTTGCAACAGCAATACTTGGGCCACTTTAAAATCTTGGTAACACTGAAATACAGGGCAGCAAAAACTAATGATGTGGGGAGGGGACTTTAGGTCTTCTTATTTTCAGACACATTCACACACACACACACACTCCACAACTCCAAAGAGCTATCTTAACTATGTCTGCCAGTAAACGGAAATAGTAGGCAGAAAGGAACCCTATCTATACTAAGACAGTTAGCTGTGTCGTAAAACTGAAGATCACTGCAACCAGTGCCATCTTAAAGAAGAAAAAAACCCAACAACAACAACAACCAAAAAACCTGAAAGGAACCATCACTGTGCATGTCATAAGCATGAAGTTATTTTAACCTGATGACTACTCTGCCCTCTACTTTAAGCATCATGAAGTTTTTATGTATTTTCAAAGTCTAAGGTTATTATTTTAAATGGCCTACTTGTAGTGGCAGCCCAAGTAGCATTCTGGAGAACACCACAGTGCCCACAACTTCTACAGGTCAGTGCAGTCTGATCAAGCACTGCATTTCTAGGGGAGGAAAACAAAAAACCACTACCGCTCATTTATTCAATTGAAAAGCTTATTACCTGCACCTTCCAAAGCAACAGGCTACAGGAACACTGAATGCAAAGTAAACCAGACCCATCTGGAATACTCTGACTCAGCCTCAGCTCCAAGTTACACATCTTTCATTTCGTATTTGAAGGGATTAACAGCATTTGGATGCACAGAAACTGTCTTTACAGTCATGTCTGCGGACCTCCGAGTCAAGAGTTAAAAATGTCTTCCTAAATTATAACAGTATTAGCAGTTCCTCTGAAAGGAGTGGAAAAAAAAAACCACAACCAGGGAAGGAGGAAAGTGACACAAAACCAAGGTTTTTTTCCAGAGATAACAAAATCCTGAGAGAACAAGATGCTTGTGCTATCAGAATAAAAATCCCCAAAGAAACAAAAGAGTTTACCTTTCCCTTGGAAAAGTTACCTTTGAGTCAAGATCTGCTCTTTTTCTCTCCCAACCATGAAATCTCTCTTCAGCTTAAGACTGTCATCTACTGCAGTAGAAATTCAGTGCACACACTGGAACCTGGATAGAAACTTATTTAAAAAAAAAAACCAAACAATACAATAGTATTACAGTGGCTAGAAATCTTTTACATATTCTGATGAAAAGACTCAACTTATTTCTAGGAAATAAAGTGTTTGGGGCCAAAGCCAACAGATGATGTTCATGTAAGGTAAAAAAAAATTTTTTTTTTTTTTTTTTTTTTTTTAAATTGATATATTGAAAAAAGCTGGAGAAGGAAGCGGGGACAGAAATGAAAAACCATTCAGGGAGTCAGTGGTATAGATTGTCACCATGCAACCTAAATATTGTAATTGCAGATCACATAGTCGGAACAAGCCAGTCAAAAGTAGCACACTCCCTGGGAGAGGGGCGGGAGTCTCTTCCCCCTTGTATTTCAAGCCAAGACCCAACTAGCAGAAGGCAGCTTTTCTGTCAGATAAAGCAAGGCAAAAGGATCACGTACAGCAACTTCCTTGCAGCCTCTTGCTCCTGAGCACCCTTCTTCACCTCTTTCTTTCTTTCTTTCTTCTGGTGATGGGAAGGCAAAGCATGTTCTGCTCCTGTGAGCCCATACGGCTTGTCCCTATAGTCACAGCAGGCACCTGTGATTCCTCTCCGAAGACATTTACGCATAGAAATCAGTTGAGTGGTGTGTTACGGAAGCATAAGCTGCAGCGGACGTGATTTTGAATCAGTTATTGTTTTGCCCATCATGACAAAATAAAACCGGCAATTTCTTACTTTATAGAAATCCTCCTAAAGTAGTAGTTGCCCCCAATCGCTGTCAAGTTTTTGTATCACAGGAGAACAAATGCAGCCAAAAGAACATTTTCTCTAAAAGGACCGCTCCGAACTACACAAGCAGGCAGGCACAGGCAGCTCCCAATTTAGTTAAGGGTACGTACACAGCACCACTTAGTGGTGCAAGCGGAGTCACCGCTGACAGGAATGAGAAGCTTGAACACCAACCTTCCCGCCCCGGCCCCCTGGACATGAACGATGCCTGGTCTGTCTGTCCTCACTCGCAAAATACCACTACAATGCCTTTACTACAAGAGAGTACATCTGCCAAGCAAAACAAGTCCAAGAGTGCTGAACCTCAAGGCCAGCAGAACCAACGGCTGCTGAGCATCAAACAGATGCATCCACTCTGAAGAGCTTTCAGAATTCTACAGCACTCTACCACATGGTTTCTGGCGACACAGCCTGAAGCAGGGTTTAAACAAATGATCCAGCTTAGTATCTGCCTGTAGTGCAAAGAATAGCAATCTCTTGGCTCACGATTTGGGTTTTATATAGACTTGAGCCATAAACAAATGCAACAGATGTAGAAAAACTGAAGACCGACAGCAACTGGAACGTAACTATTCTTTTTCCACTCCATCAACCCGTTGGAAAACTAACTCCCTCGTGCACTTACGTAACTGAGCACAAAGAGAACAAAAAGAAAGGCTTTTATTCAGAAGAAATTAGTGTGTCTTTACAGGAAAGTAACGGTTTCAACTTACAAAACCAGCATCATCATTAGTGATGCACCTTTCCTGAAGGGGAAATCCTTCTCTTTTAGCAAATGTCAATTCCAAGAGCCTGTAAACAAAAACAAACAAGCAACCCACACCATTACCCCACAAAAGCTCTGTTTAGATTACACACACACACACACATATATATATATATATATATATAAAAAAACCCCATGTCTTCACAGATGACAACTGTATCAATTTATACTTCAGGTCCTTCTCCTCCAGGAACCACCTATAAAAGACGACGACAATTTTGTGTTTGTGCCATAGGTCCGAGTTTTACAAACCCATACATGACAGTTCTTGCTTTACAACAATTTAGCAGATGGAGACTTCACCGGTAGACCACAAAAGCGGTTTTTCGATTCAATATTATCTTCCTCTCCCAACAGTGGAAGCCAGTTATTGCCAGAGAAGCACAGGACAGAACCTCCAAAACACAAAGAATGTTTAACAAAACACAGAGGAGTTCCTAGATAACAAACATTTTGGTTTTTGTCTTTGGTATTCACCTCAAGGAAATGATTCTGTCTAGAAACACTACAGCTCATTTTTAAAAGGACAAAGAACATCCTTCCTTTCGTGAATAATTTCTCCAATTGCTGATTCCTCCCCAGACTGTCACGGTACTGGGAAGTTGGTTTCCTCTTTCCAACTTCTATCAGTAAGCAGAGCTCAAAAACTGATAAAGAGCCTGAAGCCTTCTACAGGCAGCAGGGAGTCATTTTCCAGGGAAGAAAGTAAAGAACTGAACAACAGAAAAAGAAATACAAAAGGAAAAACATGAATAAGGGAAAAAAGAAGAGGGTAACCATTGCTTTTACTGATCCATTCTTAATAGTTAGCTGAGCACTTCTAAAGAGGAAGAACTTTGCTGCTTTCAGGACCGAAGTAAGAAAAAGTCTAAAGCATAGTCTTCCTGACATGGGAGACGTGTCCGCAAGAGAGGCACACGGTCCGATACAGAAACGTATCTACGTCTCGCTGAAAATGTGCACTCTAAGCATCACCAGCTTCTGCTTCAAGCGCAGTATACCACCAGCTTAACCGGATGGTAGTAATTTTACCCCATACAAGAAGTCAGAACACGCGCTATCCTTTAAGGAGGCAGAACAATAACCAAAGCAGAAAAAGGCTTAGAAATTAAGGCAAGATGGCACTTGCTCAGACACACAGTGAGGAGGTGCAAGGTGGGAAAGACAGCAAAATGGAGATTGTTCCTCGTTCACACAGAGCTGATTTCGACTCGAGTTGGTCGTCCTCTCCTCTTCCCACAAAATTAGGAATGCTTTTACGCAGGAAGTCCTGACTTTGTAGCCATCTATGCCGACAAACTAAAAACTATTCTAGGTCTGCTCTTGTGGTATTTAGGAAGTTGCAGAATTCAGCTTAGGGATGCATAATCACAGTATTTAATTACTGTTTCAGTACTGACCTACCTACACCAGCAGATAATAAACTAAAAATCACAGTGCTTCTGATTTGGTGTAAGCCAACAGACCTCCAGATTGTTTTCAGAGCATGTAAAGGTACAGCTCTCTGGGCATCATGGCAATCATAACTGCCAAACGACTTGACAAGCTTGTAAACATCCAAACTGCTGCAAACACATCTATACATACAATAATGGATAAAACGTAGATGCATTCCACCTACACGCTTATGCAGGCAAACACTCGTGAGTTAAAAGCCACTGTATGAACCAGCTTACGGAGCGCTTAGCAAAGCCAGTGATTCCCTTGCACACCTGAAGACCAGAAAAACATTCACCAAAATAAAGTTAGGGACATGCTCTTTTTTTTTTTCTTTTTTTTTTTTTTTTTTTTTTTTTAAAATGTAACGTGTACTAAGACAGCAAGATCACTTTTCCAGCGTCCTTCATACACACATATGCCCCAGAAGCTACTTGAAATTACCTTGTGTAATGGAATTGTCTGGAAAGCTCAGCTTAAAGTAGCTGAGCTCAGTGACTGATTGATTTACAGGTACAGAAAATAAATGCATGCAGCATTTTAACAATGCTGACTTACCAGTGTTATGTTATTTCCATTTAGCAAAATCTGGTCTAGCTTTGTGATTCTTCTGCCCTCAGACGGAGTCTCACTGAAGCAGCGTTAAAAACAAATAAGTAAGCACACATAACCAGGGACAACAGTTCCAGTATTGATTACAGAATAAATCTCTACATTAAGATGGCAGTTGTTGGAACTAAGAAATGAATTGGCCACGCTGCAGCCTGATCTTGACAAATTGACCGCCTGGATAAAGCAAGCTATCTGGCAACTAAAAAGATCCATTGTACTTTTCTGCTCAGTACACCTAAAGATACAGATTCACCCTCGAAATCTCGGCAATTTCTTCAATACCACCAACACTCAGAACAGGTTTCAAATAGCAACGTGGCAGGACAAAGTAATAAATGCTTATCCTTAAGTCTGCTAACTTTCTAAGCCTTTGCCTAGACCTTAAGGAAATGTAAAAACAAACAAACTACTGCAAAGTTCAACACACAATCCACGCAAAGTTAAGGCTATCAAGTAGGAACCGGATTACAAGTGTAAGTCATGCAACAGCTACTCTATAACATGGATGTCCTGAACAGATCCTCCTCTACAGTTTAAGTCCAAGGTACAAACCCTTCAGCTGGCAAGTATTCCAAAAATATAAAACCTCTTTGCTTACAGAGCTTACACAGTATTTTTCCCCAGGAAACCAAATGTTCAAGAGGAACAGGAGGCAGAAACAACACTTGCAATTCTGTAACGTCTTCTAGCACCGTATCTGAAAATCCAGTTTCAAGGAAAATAAGGCCCCGAATTTAAAAATAAAACTATTTCCAGTTATTTCCATGTCACACTGAGCTGTGATTTTACCTGTAAAACAAAAAAATCAGAACAAGACAACTGATCCATACAAAAAAGGCTCTCCTATCCGGCTCTCTTTCAAATGCTGGCATTTTCTGTGACTTGGATTTTGCCTGTTATTATGAGATCATTACATCACCTATCACACAAGTGTAGCTTTGTTATCTTTGAAAGACAAGCTGCTAGACAATATACAACACAAAGTTAGACAAGCGAGGGCAGTACACAGGGATTTCACAGGCACTCTGGAATTGGGCACCCGACTTGAATTCCTGGCGTTGAAAACCTCTCTCCAAATGACTTACTGTCTTTCACTAAGATCCAGCAGCAGTTCTCTCCTGTGCCTCATGCTCTTCTGTAGCCAGCCAAAGCCCACGGAGCTGCACTGTAAGCTTGAAGGCCAGTGTGCCAGCTGCGTGTCCTATTTCTGTCACCTAGTTCTTATGTACCGTTTCTTGCTAATCAAAAGGCCCAGTGATTCCTCCTCACCCATCACACTGGAGTTAGTACATCCAAGCAGTATTTCTGCCGCGCTACATTTGCACGGATTAGCTGCTGAACCCTCCAGATGATGTACTGCTTTTCAAGAAGGGTGTAGTATAACTGGCGAGGGTCTACAGTAAGTCCAAGAGGGTGCTCAACGATGTACAGGAGTCTGACTTCAAAGTATAAATTGAAAAACAGCCGCTTAACTGGAGAGAAATAACAATGTTTAAACTCTAAAAGGTAGCTATAAGGAAGAACTTTTGTGTACATCCACTGCACACAGTTACACGGAATCATGGGGCTTAAATTACAACCTGAAAAACTTAGGGTATGTGGCAATCTTTGCAACAGTAGTAATAATTACAGGAAATGTTTAAGAATAAATTAGGCAAGCGTTTGTCAAGAATGGTACAGAAAGTTGATCATTCACCTCTAGAATGAGAGCAACGCTAGACTATCTTCAAAGGTTCTTCTTTCCCCACTGCTGTCCCTCTCCGTATTTCTACCCTCAAACACAAGCATCATCCCCAGCTGTGCACTTACAATTCTATCTGCATATGCACGTGTCTAGAGATGCACATTTATTTCTTCGTTACACACAGCTGAAGGAGAGTACTCAGAGGTAAGCCAATTTACATAAACAGCTTTTGAAAGTTAAAACACCTCAGCTTCTTGCAAAACGTCAGCCCAACAGAACACCGGGAGCGGTATGTAAATCCTTATGCCAAAACTGCGTTCTCTTAAATCTTATGAAAACCATTTCTAATGTAAAGCCTGACTTGTCTATTTTCTGACACACCCCTTCTCTGTCATCAGGTACTTATTAGATAGTAAAACAACTGACGGGGCAAACACCATAACTAGCACAATAGCTGACTTCCGTAGCAGTTGCATATCATGTCTGAAGAAATGTGAGTTTAGTAGGTAGATACACATTCAGAAATGCACAAGAACTGAAAGGAGTAATCTGTAACCGGTAGACTAAGAACGCTGCAATAGCACGCAATGTAAATCAACATGCAGCTATAGGGAAGGGAAGGGAAGTACAGAAACATTCTTCTGGATTAAAAAAAAAAATAAAATACGCAGCAATGGTAGGAAAAGGTACTTGGAACGTGCCACTTTCAATCCACTGAAACAATGTCTGCAACAGCAGTAAGAACACTGGCAAACTACCTTCTCTGTTCCACAGGGCCTTGAGACCCATACGCATTGTCTGTTGCCACTTGCTGTTAGGAAACAAAGGCACTGCGATCAGTAGAAGCGTGTAGAACACCGAAAATGAAACTTTTGAATACGTCACATGCAAGATCCTCATTCTCCGTACAGTCTACAAGGTTACACAATTGTAAAATACTTTGTAAGAATGAGAATCCTGACGTTTGCCTTGGACTAAAAAAGTTTTTAAATTCCGTTTCGAGGTTTTTTCCCCAAGGGTTTTAGAAATAAAAGCATCTTGGTAAAGTGATTTTCACACACTGCACAGACACAAGCAGTGTTTCTCCCACTGCGAGAGGAGTATCAAAATACTCTTATCTAATATGTTATAGACAAGAGTGACCAAGGTCACAGGAGAATCTGTACTTTCCCACTGATTACAAGGAACGGGCCAGCTGCTTTGTGCCTCCTATGCAGCTGGAGCATGCAGTTGCCTGGTAACGTGTTCCGAACTATTGCATCTTAATCACATATACACGTAGGAATACCAAGCTGACCGCTTAGGTTTATCAGCCAAAACAGTTTACAGCAACACAATAGTTTAGAGCAATTCAGGAACTTTAACACTGAATTTAGGTATGCGCTTATATGGTTTGACAAACAGAACTTTTATAAATGAAAGGGAAACAACAGGTGACTTTAGAGCATACAAAAGGTATAGTCTACAAACCAAATATCAATTATTAGCAATGTTTCCCTGTTCAAAGGGCATCATTTAATGTCTCAGACTCAACAAGCATGAACTGACAGACTGTTATGATTTGAAAATTTTAAAAAAGTTCTAATAGTGTGCCCAAAACAGAGCTGTTTCAGTGTTCAGGCTAGACTCGTTGTCTCCAGTAAATACATATCTTAATTCTAACACAGGATAAAAAACGATTTATAAATTTCCTCTTGTGAAAATGAAACTGTTCCAATCACCCTGTTCACTCCTATTTAAGATATTAAATAGGGCAAATCAGAAGTAACTTGAACCAATCCCTCCCACCCAGCTATAAACCAGGACCATATACAGCCCTTGCAGACTACACAAGACCCTGTCTCATTCCAGCCATATCATTAGCATAAGCTGTGCAAACCCATGCAAATCAACAGGTTTTTCAGGCATAAAAGCAGACTCCAACAGCAGTTAAGCCACTTCTTACAACTGACAATGTCATACTTCCATCACTGATTATAGCACAAGAACAAAAGAGAATGGGTCCTTATTGTCCTTCATGAACTTGAGGGGCTGCAAGAAACCAGTGAAGTTACAAGCCTGGATTCTGTAATGTCGCTACCAGCATAATTTCCAGATCAAAGATCCGGCCTCCTGTTAAGATCATCAAACATATTTTTGAGTTCGGAGGACAGGTCATCACAACACTATGTTAGGTAGAGTATAAAACCTTATCATCAGAATCTCAGCTAGTTTAAGTCAATGTATTCTGTGTGTTCCGCTGAAGTCAATGAAACTAAACACACTATCATAGGAAAGAGATATTTCAGCACGCCTCAGACCTGGAAAACTATCTTGAAAAATGCCCGTAACTTTTAACACACTTCCCACGATCTCTCAACAGCGAGCAGTAGTAAGACCCTAACAGTTACTTGCAACCTATTTCTTGCATAGCATTCATTTTTATTTTAATTTTAAAAGGGGCAACTAATAAATAAGATTTTTGCAGCTACTCACAAAAATCAATAAGCAAAGACATTTGTTCCAAGACTTAAATTTCTTGTATAATTTAAAAAACTAGCAAAGCTCCGTAAAGTAAAATAGATACATTTACCTACTAATGTAGGAAACTACAGACAAACTTCAGGAAATGACCAAAGGTGCAGAGGATAGGCTAATGCCTATTAGCATTAGGTAGAAAAACAAGGTAAAAAAGGTAGAAATGCCTATTAGCATTAAGGTAGAACAACAACAACAACAACAACAACAACAAAACCCCAGAAGTTCTACAGAAAAATGAGTGAGCAGCCCACAGCACTGGCAGACAACAGATTTTTTTATCCCCGCTTCCTCCACCCCTTCTTCTTATCCCCCCACCCCCGTCTTTTTTTAAAGGAAATAATTATTCTATTCTGAAACATATTGTCAGTGATGCAGTTGAAGCCAAAAGTTTAAATGAGTTCAGGAGAGGATTAACCGAATTCTAAGACATGTGCCAACACAACCGCTATAGAAAGCATCTGCATCACGGTGAAATGCAAACAGCTACTCTGAGAACGACACATTATTCTTCACTAAATTTGCCTTTTACCCTGTTGTATAGTTACTAATGTTGAAAAGAGTCACTGCTGTGCAAGAAACTAAAACTTACAGCGTTTCATGCTGGGAGAGAACTGTGGCCCATCAGCTCGTGGCTGTGAAGCCTTACAACTTAACACGTTGCAGTTGCACACCAACAAGTTCTGAGGCGGACTGCTGACTGTATTCAATAGTCACAGCTTATGTAGGAGGATATGATAAACTTGACTTATTTGCCTTTAACCGATGCTCCAAATATTTTAAAGTCGTTCTTAAAGCAGGTTACTGGTTTGATTACCCTTCATACAAAATCCTCCTTCACATGCAGGTTTCTCTTCTCTTCTTTTCAGATTTAAGGCATGAACAGAAACCACACCTGCATCATCACTGAAATCAGTGCCTATTTTTCAATAAACTTTAGCAGCAGCATCAGAATTCGTCCTCAAGTACCGTTCATAAAGCAAATGCTTCATTCTTCAAAACTTTTTTTTGCAAAGGTTAGTAATGCTGTACCACAGACTCCCACGCCCAGTCACGCATGTTCTTCCTGAGACTGTTACGCAGCTTCGTATTTTAAAAATCGCCATCCTAACTGCGTACCTGATACTACTGGTTCTCCCCTTTTTAAAGTCTGATGTTAAGGAAAAGCTGCAAGTCCTACAAAACCAGGCAGACTTGCTTGTTCTTGCCAAAGAGAAAAAGGTTAAGCATTATTAAAAAATAAGACTATTGCCTACCTTTAAGTATCCATAAAGCTACCAACACGAACCGTATGGTGGCTTGTTAGCATCGCTATTTGAACACGGGCATGTAAAATGTCCTTCAGTTAAATTCCAAACTCTATGAATTAATTGGTGGGCAATTCCCCAAGGATAAAACGTCTATCAAAAGCCAACAGTAAGCCAGAAATATCTTTCCGTTTCATAGGGTAAAAAAAATGATACAGTGAATCCTGAAAAAAGAAATCGATATTAGACCGGGAACGCCTATATAGTTATAGGGCAAGTAATAAAACATTTAGTGTTTTGATTTTCTTTTTTTTATTTCTGTCATCACAATAGTTAGACAAACATGGAAACATTTGCAACAGCAATACTTGGGCCACTTTAAAATCTTGGTAACACTGAAATACAGGGCAGCAAAAACTAATGATGTGGGGAGGGGACTTTAGGTCTTCTTATTTTCAGACACATTCACACACACACACACACTCCACAACTCCAAAGAGCTATCTTAACTATGTCTGCCAGTAAACGGAAATAGTAGGCAGAAAGGAACCCTATCTATACTAAGACAGTTAGCTGTGTCGTAAAACTGAAGATCACTGCAACCAGTGCCATCTTAAAGAAGAAAAAAACCCAACAACAACAACAACCAAAAAACCTGAAAGGAACCATCACTGTGCATGTCATAAGCATGAAGTTATTTTAACCTGATGACTACTCTGCCCTCTACTTTAAGCATCATGAAGTTTTTATGTATTTTCAAAGTCTAAGGTTATTATTTTAAATGGCCTACTTGTAGTGGCAGCCCAAGTAGCATTCTGGAGAACACCACAGTGCCCACAACTTCTACAGGTCAGTGCAGTCTGATCAAGCACTGCATTTCTAGGGGAGGAAAACAAAAAACCACTACCGCTCATTTATTCAATTGAAAAGCTTATTACCTGCACCTTCCAAAGCAACAGGCTACAGGAACACTGAATGCAAAGTAAACCAGACCCATCTGGAATACTCTGACTCAGCCTCAGCTCCAAGTTACACATCTTTCATTTCGTATTTGAAGGGATTAACAGCATTTGGATGCACAGAAACTGTCTTTACAGTCATGTCTGCGGACCTCCGAGTCAAGAGTTAAAAATGTCTTCCTAAATTATAACAGTATTAGCAGTTCCTCTGAAAGGAGTGGAAAAAAAAACCACAACCAGGGAAGGAGGAAAGTGACACAAAACCAAGGTTTTTTTCCAGAGATAACAAAATCCTGAGAGAACAAGATGCTTGTGCTATCAGAATAAAAATCCCCAAAGAAACAAAAGAGTTTACCTTTCCCTTGGAAAAGTTACCTTTGAGTCAAGATCTGCTCTTTTTCTCTCCCAACCATGAAATCTCTCTTCAGCTTAAGACTGTCATCTACTGCAGTAGAAATTCAGTGCACACACTGGAACCTGGATAGAAACTTATTTAAAAAAAAAAAACCAAACAATACAATAGTATTACAGTGGCTAGAAATCTTTTACATATTCTGATGAAAAGACTCAACTTATTTCTAGGAAATAAAGTGTTTGGGGCCAAAGCCAACAGATGATGTTCATGTAAGGTAAAAAAAAATTTTTTTTTTTTTTTTTTTTTTTTTTTAAATTGATATATTGAAAAAAGCTGGAGAAGGAAGCGGGGACAGAAATGAAAAACCATTCAGGGAGTCAGTGGTATAGATTGTCACCATGCAACCTAAATACTGTAATTGCAGATCACATAGTCGGAACAAGCCAGTCAAAAGTAGCACACTCCCTGGGAGAGGGGCGGGAGTCTCTTCCCCCTTGTATTTCAAGCCAAGACCCAACTAGCAGAAGGCAGCTTTTCTGTCAGATAAAGCAAGGCAAAAGGATCACGTACAGCAACTTCCTTGCAGCCTCTTGCTCCTGAGCACCCTTCTTCACCTCTTTCTTTCTTTCTTTCTTCTGGTGATGGGAAGGCAAAGCATGTTCTGCTCCTGTGAGCCCATACGGCTTGTCCCTATAGTCACAGCAGGCACCTGTGATTCCTCTCCGAAGACATTTACGCATAGAAGTCAGTTGAGTGGTGTGTTACGGAAGCATAAGCTGCAGCGGACGTGATTTTGAATCAGTTATTGTTTTGCCCATCATGATAAAATAAAACCGGCAATTTCTTACTTTATAGAAATCCTCCTAAAGTAGTAGTTGCCCCCAATCGCTGTCAAGTTTTTGTATCACAGGAGAACAAATGCAGCCAAAAGAACATTTTCTCTAAAAGGACCGCTCCGAACTACACAAGCAGGCAGGCACAGGCAGCTCCCAATTTAGTTAAGGGTACGTACACAGCACCACTTAGTGGTGCAAGCGGAGTCACCGCTGACAGGAATGAGAAGCTTGAACACCAACCTTCCCGCCCCGGCCCCCTGGACATGAACGATGCCTGGTCTGTCTGTCCTCACTCGCAAAATACCACTACAATGCCTTTACTACAAGAGAGTACATCTGCCAAGCAAAACAAGTCCAAGAGTGCTGAACCTCAAGGCCAGCAGAACCCACGGCTGCTGAGCATCAAACAGATGCATCCACTCTGAAGAGCTTTCAGAATTCTACAGCACTCTACCACATGGTTTCTGGCGACACAGCCTGAAGCAGGGTTTAAACAAATGATCCAGCTTAGTATCTGCCTGTAGTGCAAAGAATAGCAATCTCTTGGCTCACGATTTGGGTTTTATATAGACTTGAGCCATAAACAAATGCAACAGATGTAGAAAAACTGAAGACCGACAGCAACTGGAACGTAACTATTCTTTTTCCACTCCATCAACCCGTTGGAAAACTAACTCCCTCGTGCACTTACGTAACTGAGCACAAAGAGAACAAAAAGAAAGGCTTTTATTCAGAAGAAATTAGTGTGTCTTTACAGGAAAGTAACGGTTTCAACTTACAAAACCAGCATCATCATTAGTGATGCACCTTTCCTGAAGGGGAAATCCTTCTCTTTTAGCAAATGTCAATTCCAAGAGCCTGTAAACAAAAACAAACAAGCAACCCACACCATTACCCCACAAAAGCTCTGTTTAGATTACACACACACACACATATATATATATATATATATATATATAAAAAACCCATGTCTTCACAGATGACAACTGTATCAATTTATACTTCAGGTCCTTCTCCTCCAGGAACCACCTATAAAAGACGACGACAATTTTGTGTTTGTGCCATAGGTCCGAGTTTTACAAACCCATACATGACAGTTCTTGCTTTACAACAATTTAGCAGATGGAGACTTCACCGGTAGACCACAAAAGCGGTTTTTCGATTCAATATTATCTTCCTCTCCCAACAGTGGAAGCCAGTTATTGCCAGAGAAGCACAGGACAGAACCTCCAAAACACAAAGAATGTTTAACAAAACACAGAGGAGTTCCTAGATAACAAACATTTTGGTTTTTGTCTTTGGTATTCACCTCAAGGAAATGATTCTGTCTAAAAACACTACAGCTCATTTTTAAAAGGACAAAGAACATCCTTCCTTTCGTGAATAATTTCTCCAATTGCTGATTCCTCCCCAGACTGTCACGGTACTGGGAAGTTGGTTTCCTCTTTCCAACTTCTATCAGTAAGCAGAGCTCAAAAACTGATAAAGAGCCTGAACCCTTCTACAGGCAGCAGGGAGTCATTTTCCAGGGAAGAAAGTAAAGAACTGAACAACAGAAAAAGAAATACAAAAGGAAAAACATGAATAAGGGAAAAAAGAAGAGGGTAACCATTGCTTTTACTGATCCATTCTTAATAGTTAGCTGAGCACTTCTAAAGAGGAAGAACTTTGCTGCTTTCAGGACCGAAGTAAGAAAAAGTCTAAAGCATAGTCTTCCTGACATGGGAGACGTGTCCGCAAGAGAGGCACACGGTCCGATACAGAAACGTATCTACGTCTCGCTGAAAATGTGCACTCTAAGCATCACCAGCTTCTGCTTCAAGCGCAGTATACCACCAGCTTAACCGGATGGTAGTAATTTTACCCCATACAAGAAGTCAGAACACGCGCTATCCTTTAAGGAGGCAGAACAATAACCAAAGCAGAAAAAGGCTTAGAAATTAAGGCAAGATGGCACTTGCTCAGACACACAGTGAGGAGGTGCAAGGTGGGAAAGACAGCAAAATGGAGATTGTTCCTCGTTCACACAGAGCTGATTTCGACTCGAGTTGGTCGTCCTCTCCTCTTCCCACAAAATTAGGAATGCTTTTACGCAGGAAGTCCTGACTTTGTAGCCATCTATGCCGACAAACTAAAAACTATTCTAGGTCTGCTCTTGTGGTATTTAGGAAGTTGCAGAATTCAGCTTAGGGATGCATAATCACAGTATTTAATTACTGTTTCAGTACTGACCTACCTACACCAGCAGATAATAAACTAAAAATCACAGTGCTTCTGATTTGGTGTAAGCCAACAGACCTCCAGATTGTTTTCAGAGCATGTAAAGGTACAGCTCTCTGGGCATCATGGCAATCATAACTGCCAAACGACTTGACAAGCTTGTAAACATCCAAACTGCTGCAAACACATCTATACATACAATAATGGATAAAACGTAGATGCATTCCACCTACACGCTTATGCAGGCAAACACTCGTGAGTTAAAAGCCACTGTATGAACCAGCTTACGGAGCGCTTAGCAAAGCCAGTGATTCCCTTGCACACCTGAAGACCAGAAAAACATTCACCAAAATAAAGTTAGGGACATGCTCTTTTTTTTTTTTTTTTTTTTTTTTTTTTTTAAACTGTAACGTGTACTAAGACAGCAAGATCACTTTTCCAGCGTCCTTCATACACACATATGCCCCAGAAGCTACTTGAAATTACCTTGTGTAATGGAATTGTCTGGAAAGCTCAGCTTAAAGTAGCTGAGCTCAGTGACTGATTGATTTACAGGTACAGAAAATAAATGCATGCAGCATTTTAACAATGCTGACTTACCAGTGTTATGTTATTTCCATTTAGCAAAATCTGGTCTAGCTTTGCGATTCTTCTGCCCTCAGACGGAGTCTCACTGAAGCAGCGTTAAAAACAAATAAGTAAGCACACATAACCAGGGACAACAGTTCCAGTTTTGATTACAGAATAAATCTCTACATTAAGATGGCAGTTGTTGGAACTAAGAAATGAATTGGCCACGCTGCAGCCTGATCTTGACAAATTGACCGCCTGGATAAAGCAAGCTATCTGGCAACTAAAAAGATCCATTGTACTTTTCTGCTCAGTACACCTAAAGATACAGATTCACCCTCGAAATCTCGGCAATTGCTTCAATACCACCAACACTCAGAACAGGTTTCAAATAGCAACGTGGCCGGACAAAGTAATAAATGCTTATCCTTAAGTCTGCTAACTTTCTAAGCCTTTGCCTAGACCTTAAGGAAATGTAAAAACAAACAAACTACTGCAAAGTTCAACACACAATCCACGCAAAGTTAAGGCTATCAAGTAGGAACCGGATTACAAGTGTAAGTCATGCAACAGCTACTCTATAACATGGATGTCCTGAACAGATCCTCCTCTACAGTTTAAGTCCAAGGTACAAACCCTTCAGCTGGCAAGTATTCCAAAAATATAAAACCTCTTTGCTTACAGAGCTTACACAGTATTTTTCCCCAGGAAACCAAATGTTCAAGAGGAACAGGAGGCAGAAACAACACTTGCAATTCTGTAACGTCTCCTAGCACCGTATCTGAAAATCCAGTTTCAAGGAAAATAAGGCCCCGAATTTAAAAATAAAACTATTTCCAGTTATTTCCATGTCACACTGAGCTGTGATTTTACCTGTAAAACAAAAAAATCAGAACAAGACAACTGATCCATACAAAAAAGGCTCTCCTATCCGGCTCTCTTTCAAATGCTGGCATTTTCTGTGACTTGGATTTTGCCTGTTATTATGAGATCATTACATCACCTATCACACAAGTGTAGCTTTGTTATCTTTGAAAGACAAGCTGCTAGACAATATACAACACAAAGTTAGACAAGCGAGGGCAGTACACAGGGATTTCACAGGCACTCTGGAATTGGGCACCCGACTTGAATTCCTGGCTTTGAAAACCTCTCTCCAAATGACTTACTGTCTTTCACTAAGATCCAGCAGCAGTTCTCTCCTGTGCCTCATGCTCTTCTGTAGCCAGCCAAAGCCCACGGAGCTGCACTGTAAGCTTGAAGGCCAGTGTGCCAGCTGCGTGTCCTATTTCTGTCACCTAGTTCTTATGTACCGTTTCTTGCTAATCAAAAGGCCCAGTGATTCCTCCTCACACATCACACTGGAGTTAGTACATCCAAGCAGTATTTCTGCCGCGCTACATTTGCACGGATTAGCTGCTGAACCCTCCAGATGATGTACTGCTTTTCAAGAAGGGTGTAGTATAACTGGCGAGGGTCTACAGTAAGTCCAAGAGGGTGCTCAACGATGTACAGGAGTCTGACTTCAAAGTATAAATTGAAAAACAGCCGCTTAACTGGAGAGAAATAACAATGTTTAAACTCTAAAAGGTAGCTATAAGGAAGAACTTTTGTGTACATCCACTGCACACAGTTACACGGAATCATGGGGCTTAAATTACAACCTGAAAAACTTAGGGTATGTGGCAATCTTTGCAACAGTAGTAATAATTACAGGAAATGTTTAAGAATAAATTAGGCAAGCGTTTGTCAAGAATGGTACAGAAAGTTGATCATTCACCTCTAGAATGAGAGCAACGCTAGACTATCTTCAAAGGTTCTTCTTTCCCCACTGCTGTCCCTCTCCGTATTTCTACCCTCAAACACAAGCATCATCCCCAGCTGTGCACTTACAATTCTATCTGCATATGCACGTGTCTAGAGATGCACATTTATTTCTTCGTTACACACAGCTGAAGGAGAGTACTCAGAGGTAAGCCAATTTACATAAACAGCTTTTGAAAGTTAAAACACCTCAGCTTCTTGCAAAACGTCAGCCCAACAGAACACCGGGAGCGGTATGTAAATCCTTATGCCAAAACTGCGTTCTCTTAAATCTTATGAAAACCATTTCTAATGTAAAGCCTGACTTGTCTATTTTCTGACACACCCCTTCTCTGTCATCAGGTACTTATTAGATAGTAAAACAACTGACGGGGCAAACACCATAACTAGCACAATAGCTGACTTCCGTAGCAGTTGCATATCATGTCTGAAGAAATGTGAGTTTAGTAGGTAGATACACATTCAGAAATGCACAAGAACTGAAAGGAGTAATCTGTAACCGGTAGACTAAGAACGCTGCAATAGCACGCAATGTAAATCAACATGCAGCTATAGGGAAGGGAAGGGAAGTACAGAAACATTCTTCTGGATTAAAAAAAAAAATAAAATACGCAGCAATGGTAGGAAAAGGTACTTGGAACGTGCCACTTTCAATCCACTGAAACAATGTCTGCAACAGCAGTAAGAACACTGGCAAACTACCTTCTCTGTTCCACAGGGCCTTGAGACCCATACGCATTGTCTGTTGCCACTTGCTGTTAGGAAACAAAGGCACTGCGATCAGTAGAAGCGTGTAGAACACCGAAAATGAAACTTTTGAATACGTCACATGCAAGATCCTCATTCTCCGTACAGTCTACAAGGTTACACAATTGTAAAATACTTTGTAAGAATGAGAATCCTGACGTTTGCCTTGGACTAAAAAAGTTTTTAAATTCCGTTTCGAGTTTTTTTTCCCAAGGGTTTTAGAAATAAAAGCATCTTGGTAAAGTGATTTTCACACACTGCACAGACACAAGCAGTGTTTCTCCCACTGCGAGAGGAGTATCAAAATACTCTTATCTAATATGTTATAGACAAGAGTGACCAAGGTCACAGGAGAATCTGTACTTTCCCACTGATTACAAGGAACGGGCCAGCTGCTTTGTGCCTCCTATGCAGCTGGAGCATGCAGTTGCCTGGTAACGTGTTCCGAACTATTGCATCTTAATCACATATACACGTAGGAATACCAAGCTGACCGCTTAGGTTTATCAGCCAAAACAGTTTACAGCAACACAATAGTTTAGAGCAATTCAGGAACTTTAACACTGAATTTAGGTATGCGCTTATATGGTTTGACAAACAGAACTTTTATAAATGAAAGGGAAACAACAGGTGACTTTAGAGCATACAAAAGGTATAGTCTACAAACCAAATATCAATTATTAGCAATGTTTCCCTGTTCAAAGGGCATCATTTAATGTCTCAGACTCAACAAGCATGAACTGACAGACTGTTATGATTTGAAAATTTTAAAAAAGTTCTAATAGTGTGCCCAAAACAGAGCTGTTTCAGTGTTCAGGCTAGACTCGTTGTCTCCAGTAAATACATATCTTAATTCTAACACAGGATAAAAAACGATTTATAAATTTCCTCTTGTGAAAATGAAACTGTTCCAATCACCCTGTTCACTCCTATTTAAGATATTAAATAGGGCAAATCAGAAGTAACTTGAACCAATCCCTCCCACCCAGCTATAAACCAGGACCATATACAGCCCTTGCAGACTACACAAGACCCTGTCTCATTCCAGCCATATCATTAGCATAAGCTGTGCAAACCCATGCAAATCAACAGGTTTTTCAGGCATAAAAGCAGACTCCAACAGCAGTTAAGCCACTTCTTACAACTGACAATGTCATACTTCCATCACTGATTATAGCACAAGAACAAAAGAGAATGGGTCCTTATTGTCCTTCATGAACTTGAGGGGCTGCAAGAAACCAGTGAAGTTACAAGCCTGGATTCTGTAATGTCGCTACCAGCATAATTTCCAGATCAAAGATCCGGCCTCCTGTTAAGATCATCAAACATATTTTTGAGTTCGGAGGACAGGTCATCACAACACTATGTTAGGTAGAGTATAAAACCTTATCATCAGAATCTCAGCTAGTTTAAGTCAATGTATTCTGTGTGTTCCGCTGAAGTCAATGAAACTAAACACACTATCATAGGAAAGAGATATTTCAGCACGCCTCAGACCTGGAAAACTATCTTGAAAAATGCCCGTAACTTTTAACACACTTCCCACGATCTCTCAACAGCGAGCAGTAGTAAGACCCTAACAGTTACTTGCAACCTATTTCTTGCATAGCATTCATTTTTATTTTAATTTTAAAAGGGGCAACTAATAAATAAGATTTTTGCAGCTACTCACAAAAATCAATAAGCAAAGACATTTGTTCCAAGACTTAAATTTCTTGTATAATTTAAAAAACTAGCAAAGCTCTGTAAAGTAAAATAGATACATTTACCTACTAATGTAGGAAACTACAGACAAACTTCAGGAAATGACCAAAGGTGCAGAGGATAGGCTAATGCCTATTAGCATTAGGTAGAAAAACAAGGTAAAAAAGGTAGAAATGCCTATTAGCATTAAGGTAGAACAACAACAACAACAACAACAACAACAAAACCCCAGAAGTTCTACAGAAAAATGAGTGAGCAGCCCACAGCACTGGCAGACAACAGATTTTTTTATCCCCGCTTCCTCCACCCCTTCTTCTTATCCCCCCACCCCCGTCTTTTTTTAAAGGAAATAATTATTCTATTCTGAAACATATTGTCAGTGATGCAGTTGAAGCCAAAAGTTTAAATGAGTTCAGGAGAGGATTAACCGAATTCTAAGACATGTGCCAACACAACCGCTATAGAAAGCATCTGCATCACGGTGAAATGCAAACAGCTACTCTGAGAACGACACATTATTCTTCACTAAATTTGCCTTTTACCCTGTTGTATAGTTACTAATGTTGAAAAGAGTCACTGCTGTGCAAGAAACTAAAACTTACAGCGTTTCATGCTGGGAGAGAACTGTGGCCCATCAGCTCGTGGCTGTGAAGCCTTACAACTTAACACGTTGCAGTTGCACACCAACAAGTTCTGAGGCGGACTGCTGACTGTATTCAATAGTCACAGCTTATGTAGGAGGATATGATAAACTTGACTTATTTGCCTTTAACCGATGCTCCAAATATTTTAAAGTCGTTCTTAAAGCAGGTTACTGGTTTGATTACCCTTCATACAAAATCCTCCTTCACATGCAGGTTTCTCTTCTCTTCTTTTCAGATTTAAGGCATGAACAGAAACCACACCTGCATCATCACTGAAATCAGTGCCTATTTTTCAATAAACTTTAGCAGCAGCATCAGAATTCGTCCTCAAGTACCGTTCATAAAGCAAATGCTTCATTCTTCAAAACTTTTTTTTGCAAAGGTTAGTAATGCTGTACCACAGACTCCCACGCCCAGTCACGCATGTTCTTCCTGAGACTGTTACGCAGCTTCGTATTTTAAAAATCGCCATCCTAACTGCGTACCTGATACTACTGGTTCTCCCCTTTTTAAAGTCTGATGTTAAGGAAAAGCTGCAAGTCCTACAAAACCAGGCAGACTTGCTTGTTCTTGCCAAAGAGAAAAAGGTTAAGCATTATTAAAAAATAAGACTATTGCCTACCTTTAAGTATCCATAAAGCTACCAACACGAACCGTATGGTGGCTTGTTAGCATCGCTATTTGAACACGGGCATGTAAAATGTCCTTCAGTTAAATTCCAAACTCTATGAATTAATTGGTGGGCAATTCCCCAAGGATAAAACGTCTATCAAAAGCCAACAGTAAGCCAGAAATATCTTTCCGTTTCATAGGGTAAAAAAAATGATACAGTGAATCCTGAAAAAAGAAATCGATATTAGACCGGGAACGCCTATATAGTTATAGGGCAAGTAATAAAACATTTAGTGTTTTGATTTTCTTTTTTTTATTTCTGTCATCACAATAGTTAGACAAACACGGAAACATTTGCAACAGCAATACTTGGGCCACTTTAAAATCTTGGTAACACTGAAATACAGGGCAGCAAAAACTAATGATGTGGGGAGGGGACTTTAGGTCTTCTTATTTTCAGACACATTCACACACACACACACACTCCACAACTCCAAAGAGCTATCTTAACTATGTCTGCCAGTAAACGGAAATAGTAGGCAGAAAGGAACCCTATCTATACTAAGACAGTTAGCTGTGTCGTAAAACTGAAGATCACTGCAACCAGTGCCATCTTAAAGAAGAAAAAAACCCAACAACAACAACAACCAAAAAACCTGAAAGGAACCATCACTGTGCATGTCATAAGCATGAAGTTATTTTAACCTGATGACTACTCTGCCCTCTACTTTAAGCATCATGAAGTTTTTATGTATTTTCAAAGTCTAAGGTTATTATTTTAAATGGCCTACTTGTAGTGGCAGCCCAAGTAGCATTCTGGAGAACACCACAGTGCCCACAACTTCTACAGGTCAGTGCAGTCTGATCAAGCACTGCATTTCTAGGGGAGGAAAACAAAAAACCACTACCGCTCATTTATTCAATTGAAAAGCTTATTACCTGCACCTTCCAAAGCAACAGGCTACAGGAACACTGAATGCAAAGTAAACCAGACCCATCTGGAATACTCTGACTCAGCCTCAGCTCCAAGTTACACATCTTTCATTTCGTATTTGAAGGGATTAACAGCATTTGGATGCACAGAAACTGTCTTTACAGTCATGTCTGCGGACCTCCGAGTCAAGAGTTAAAAATGTCTTCCTAAATTATAACAGTATTAGCAGTTCCTCTGAAAGGAGTGGAAAAAAAAACCACAACCAGGGAAGGAGGAAAGTGACACAAAACCAAGGTTTTTTTCCAGAGATAACAAAATCCTGAGAGAACAAGATGCTTGTGCTATCAGAATAAAAATCCCCAAAGAAACAAAAGAGTTTACCTTTCCCTTGGAAAAGTTACCTTTGAGTCAAGATCTGCTCTTTTTCTCTCCCAACCATGAAATCTCTCTTCAGCTTAAGACTGTCATCTACTGCAGTAGAAATTCAGTGCACACACTGGAACCTGGATAGAAACTTATTTAAAAAAAAAAAACCAAACAATACAATAGTATTACAGTGGCTAGAAATCTTTTACATATTCTGATGAAAAGACTCAACTTATTTCTAGGAAATAAAGTGTTTGGGGCCAAAGCCAACAGATGATGTTCATGTAAGGTAAAAAAAAATTATTTTTTTTTTTTTTTTTTTTTTTTAAATTGATATATTGAAAAAAGCTGGAGAAGGAAGCGGGGACAGAAATGAAAAACCATTCAGGGAGTCAGTGGTATAGATTGTCACCATGCAACCTAAATACTGTAATTGCAGATCACATAGTCGGAACAAGCCAGTCAAAAGTAGCACACTCCCTGGGAGAGGGGCGGGAGTCTCTTCCCCCTTGTATTTCAAGCCAAGACCCAACTAGCAGAAGGCAGCTTTTCTGTCAGATAAAGCAAGGCAAAAGGATCACGTACAGCAACTTCCTTGCAGCCTCTTGCTCCTGAGCACCCTTCTTCACCTCTTTCTTTCTTTCTTTCTTCTGGTGATGGGAAGGCAAAGCATGTTCTGCTCCTGTGAGCCCATACGGCTTGTCCCTATAGTCACAGCAGGCACCTGTGATTCCTCTCCGAAGACATTTACGCATAGAAGTCAGTTGAGTGGTGTGTTACGGAAGCATAAGCTGCAGCGGACGTGATTTTGAATCAGTTATTGTTTTGCCCATCATGATAAAATAAAACCGGCAATTTCTTACTTTATAGAAATCCTCCTAAAGTAGTAGTTGCCCCCAATCGCTGTCAAGTTTTTGTATCACAGGAGAACAAATGCAGCCAAAAGAACATTTTCTCTAAAAGGACCGCTCCGAACTACACAAGCAGGCAGGCACAGGCAGCTCCCAATTTAGTTAAGGGTACGTACACAGCACCACTTAGTGGTGCAAGCGGAGTCACCGCTGACAGGAATGAGAAGCTTGAACACCAACCTTCCCGCCCCGGCCCCCTGGACATGAACGATGCCTGGTCTGTCTGTCCTCACTCGCAAAATACCACTACAATGCCTTTACTACAAGAGAGTACATCTGCCAAGCAAAACAAGTCCAAGAGTGCTGAACCTCAAGGCCAGCAGAACCCACGGCTGCTGAGCATCAAACAGATGCATCCACTCTGAAGAGCTTTCAGAATTCTACAGCACTCTACCACATGGTTTCTGGCGACACAGCCTGAAGCAGGGTTTAAACAAATGATCCAGCTTAGTATCTGCCTGTAGTGCAAAGAATAGCAATCTCTTGGCTCACGATTTGGGTTTTATATAGACTTGAGCCATAAACAAATGCAACAGATGTAGAAAAACTGAAGACCGACAGCAACTGGAACGTAACTATTCTTTTTCCACTCCATCAACCCGTTGGAAAACTAACTCCCTCGTGCACTTACGTAACTGAGCACAAAGAGAACAAAAAGAAAGGCTTTTATTCAGAAGAAATTAGTGTGTCTTTACAGGAAAGTAACGGTTTCAACTTACAAAACCAGCATCATCATTAGTGATGCACCTTTCCTGAAGGGGAAATCCTTCTCTTTTAGCAAATGTCAATTCCAAGAGCCTGTAAACAAAAACAAACAAGCAACCCACACCATTACCCCACAAAAGCTCTGTTTAGATTACACACACACACACATATATATATATATATATATATATATAAAAACCCCATGTCTTCACAGATGACAACTGTATCAATTTATACTTCAGGTCCTTCTCCTCCAGGAACCACCTATAAAAGACGACGACAATTTTGTGTTTGTGCCATAGGTCCGAGTTTTACAAACCCATACATGACAGTTCTTGCTTTACAACAATTTAGCAGATGGAGACTTCACCGGTAGACCACAAAAGCGGTTTTTCGATTCAATATTATCTTCCTCTCCCAACAGTGGAAGCCAGTTATTGCCAGAGAAGCACAGGACAGAACCTCCAAAACACAAAGAATGTTTAACAAAACACAGAGGAGTTCCTAGATAACAAACATTTTGGTTTTTGTCTTTGGTATTCACCTCAAGGAAATGATTCTGTCTAGAAACACTACAGCTCATTTTTAAAAGGACAAAGAACATCCTTCCTTTCGTGAATAATTTCTCCAATTGCTGATTCCTCCCCAGACTGTCACGGTACTGGGAAGTTGGTTTCCTCTTTCCAACTTCTATCAGTAAGCAGAGCTCAAAAACTGATAAAGAGCCTGAACCCTTCTACAGGCAGCAGGGAGTCATTTTCCAGGGAAGAAAGTAAAGAACTGAACAACAGAAAAAGAAATACAAAAGGAAAAACATGAATAAGGGAAAAAAGAAGAGGGTAACCATTGCTTTTACTGATCCATTCTTAATAGTTAGCTGAGCACTTCTAAAGAGGAAGAACTTTGCTGCTTTCAGGACCGAAGTAAGAAAAAGTCTAAAGCATAGTCTTCCTGACATGGGAGACGTGTCCGCAAGAGAGGCACACGGTCCGATACAGAAACGTATCTACGTCTCGCTGAAAATGTGCACTCTAAGCATCACCAGCTTCTGCTTCAAGCGCAGTATACCACCAGCTTAACCGGATGGTAGTAATTTTACCCCATACAAGAAGTCAGAACACGCGCTATCCTTTAAGGAGGCAGAACAATAACCAAAGCAGAAAAAGGCTTAGAAATTAAGGCAAGATGGCACTTGCTCAGACACACAGTGAGGAGGTGCAAGGTGGGAAAGACAGCAAAATGGAGATTGTTCCTCGTTCACACAGAGCTGATTTCGACTCGAGTTGGTCGTCCTCTCCTCTTCCCACAAAATTAGGAATGCTTTTACGCAGGAAGTCCTGACTTTGTAGCCATCTATGCCGACAAACTAAAAACTATTCTAGGTCTGCTCTTGTGGTATTTAGGAAGTTGCAGAATTCAGCTTAGGGATGCATAATCACAGTATTTAATTACTGTTTCAGTACTGACCTACCTACACCAGCAGATAATAAACTAAAAATCACAGTGCTTCTGATTTGGTGTAAGCCAACAGACCTCCAGATTGTTTTCAGAGCATGTAAAGGTACAGCTCTCTGGGCATCATGGCAATCATAACTGCCAAACGACTTGACAAGCTTGTAAACATCCAAACTGCTGCAAACACATCTATACATACAATAATGGATAAAACGTAGATGCATTCCACCTACACGCTTATGCAGGCAAACACTCGTGAGTTAAAAGCCACTGTATGAACCAGCTTACGGAGCGCTTAGCAAAGCCAGTGATTCCCTTGCACACCTGAAGACCAGAAAAACATTCACCAAAATAAAGTTAGGGACATGCTCTTTTTTTTTTTTTTTTTTTTTTTTTTTTTTTTTTTTTTTTTAAACTGTAACGTGTACTAAGACAGCAAGATCACTTTTCCAGCGTCCTTCATACACACATATGCCCCAGAAGCTACTTGAAATTACCTTGTGTAATGGAATTGTCTGGAAAGCTCAGCTTAAAGTAGCTGAGCTCAGTGACTGATTGATTTACAGGTACAGAAAATAAATGCATGCAGCATTTTAACAATGCTGACTTACCAGTGTTATGTTATTTCCATTTAGCAAAATCTGGTCTAGCTTTGTGATTCTTCTGCCCTCAGACGGAGTCTCACTGAAGCAGCGTTAAAAACAAATAAGTAAGCACACATAACCAGGGACAACAGTTCCAGTTTTGATTACAGAATAAATCTCTACATTAAGATGGCAGTTGTTGGAACTAAGAAATGAATTGGCCACGCTGCAGCCTGATCTTGACAAATTGACCGCCTGGATAAAGCAAGCTATCTGGCAACTAAAAAGATCCATTGTACTTTTCTGCTCAGTACACCTAAAGATACAGATTCACCCTCGAAATCTCGGCAATTGCTTCAATACCACCAACACTCAGAACAGGTTTCAAATAGCAACGTGGCCGGACAAAGTAATAAATGCTTATCCTTAAGTCTGCTAACTTTCTAAGCCTTTGCCTAGACCTTAAGGAAATGTAAAAACAAACAAACTACTGCAAAGTTCAACACACAATCCACGCAAAGTTAAGGCTATCAAGTAGGAACCGGATTACAAGTGTAAGTCATGCAACAGCTACTCTATAACATGGATGTCCTGAACAGATCCTCCTCTACAGTTTAAGTCCAAGGTACAAACCCTTCAGCTGGCAAGTATTCCAAAAATATAAAACCTCTTTGCTTACAGAGCTTACACAGTATTTTTCCCCAGGAAACCAAATGTTCAAGAGGAACAGGAGGCAGAAACAACACTTGCAATTCTGTAACGTCTCCTAGCACCGTATCTGAAAATCCAGTTTCAAGGAAAATAAGGCCCCGAATTTAAAAATAAAACTATTTCCAGTTATTTCCATGTCACACTGAGCTGTGATTTTACCTGTAAAACAAAAAAATCAGAACAAGACAACTGATCCATACAAAAAAGGCTCTCCTATCCGGCTCTCTTTCAAATGCTGGCATTTTCTGTGACTTGGATTTTGCCTGTTATTATGAGATCATTACATCACCTATCACACAAGTGTAGCTTTGTTATCTTTGAAAGACAAGCTGCTAGACAATATACAACACAAAGTTAGACAAGCGAGGGCAGTACACAGGGATTTCACAGGCACTCTGGAATTGGGCACCCGACTTGAATTCCTGGCGTTGAAAACCTCTCTCCAAATGACTTACTGTCTTTCACTAAGATCCAGCAGCAGTTCTCTCCTGTGCCTCATGCTCTTCTGTAGCCAGCCAAAGCCCACGGAGCTGCACTGTAAGCTTGAAGGCCAGTGTGCCAGCTGCGTGTCCTATTTCTGTCACCTAGTTCTTATGTACCGTTTCTTGCTAATCAAAAGGCCCAGTGATTCCTCCTCACACATCACACTGGAGTTAGTACATCCAAGCAGTATTTCTGCCGCGCTACATTTGCACGGATTAGCTGCTGAACCCTCCAGATGATGTACTGCTTTTCAAGAAGGGTGTAGTATAACTGGCGAGGGTCTACAGTAAGTCCAAGAGGGTGCTCAACGATGTACAGGAGTCTGACTTCAAAGTATAAATTGAAAAACAGCCGCTTAACTGGAGAGAAATAACAATGTTTAAACTCTAAAAGGTAGCTATAAGGAAGAACTTTTGTGTACATCCACTGCACACAGTTACACGGAATCATGGGGCTTAAATTACAACCTGAAAAACTTAGGGTATGTGGCAATCTTTGCAACAGTAGTAATAATTACAGGAAATGTTTAAGAATAAATTAGGCAAGCGTTTGTCAAGAATGGTACAGAAAGTTGATCATTCACCTCTAGAATGAGAGCAACGCTAGACTATCTTCAAAGGTTCTTCTTTCCCCACTGCTGTCCCTCTCCGTATTTCTACCCTCAAACACAAGCATCATCCCCAGCTGTGCACTTACAATTCTATCTGCATATGCACGTGTCTAGAGATGCACATTTATTTCTTCGTTACACACAGCTGAAGGAGAGTACTCAGAGGTAAGCCAATTTACATAAACAGCTTTTGAAAGTTAAAACACCTCAGCTTCTTGCAAAACGTCAGCCCAACAGAACACCGGGAGCGGTATGTAAATCCTTATGCCAAAACTGCGTTCTCTTAAATCTTATGAAAACCATTTCTAATGTAAAGCCTGACTTGTCTATTTTCTGACACACCCCTTCTCTGTCATCAGGTACTTATTAGATAGTAAAACAACTGACGGGGCAAACACCATAACTAGCACAATAGCTGACTTCCGTAGCAGTTGCATATCATGTCTGAAGAAATGTGAGTTTAGTAGGTAGATACACATTCAGAAATGCACAAGAACTGAAAGGAGTAATCTGTAACCGGTAGACTAAGAACGCTGCAATAGCACGCAATGTAAATCAACATGCAGCTATAGGGAAGGGAAGGGAAGTACAGAAACATTCTTCTGGATTAAAAAAAAAAATAAAATACGCAGCAATGGTAGGAAAAGGTACTTGGAACGTGCCACTTTCAATCCACTGAAACAATGTCTGCAACAGCAGTAAGAACACTGGCAAACTACCTTCTCTGTTCCACAGGGCCTTGAGACCCATACGCATTGTCTGTTGCCACTTGCTGTTAGGAAACAAAGGCACTGCGATCAGTAGAAGCGTGTAGAACACCGAAAATGAAACTTTTGAATACGTCACATGCAAGATCCTCATTCTCCGTACAGTCTACAAGGTTACACAATTGTAAAATACTTTGTAAGAATGAGAATCCTGACGTTTGCCTTGGACTAAAAAAGTTTTTAAATTCCGTTTCGAGTTTTTTTTCCCAAGGGTTTTAGAAATAAAAGCATCTTGGTAAAGTGATTTTCACACACTGCACAGACACAAGCAGTGTTTCTCCCACTGCGAGAGGAGTATCAAAATACTCTTATCTAATATGTTATAGACAAGAGTGACCAAGGTCACAGGAGAATCTGTACTTTCCCACTGATTACAAGGAACGGGCCAGCTGCTTTGTGCCTCCTATGCAGCTGGAGCATGCAGTTGCCTGGTAACGTGTTCCGAACTATTGCATCTTAATCACATATACACGTAGGAATACCAAGCTGACCGCTTAGGTTTATCAGCCAAAACAGTTTACAGCAACACAATAGTTTAGAGCAATTCAGGAACTTTAACACTGAATTTAGGTATGCGCTTATATGGTTTGACAAACAGAACTTTTATAAATGAAAGGGAAACAACAGGTGACTTTAGAGCATACAAAAGGTATAGTCTACAAACCAAATATCAATTATTAGCAATGTTTCCCTGTTCAAAGGGCATCATTTAATGTCTCAGACTCAACAAGCATGAACTGACAGACTGTTATGATTTGAAAATTTTAAAAAAGTTCTAATAGTGTGCCCAAAACAGAGCTGTTTCAGTGTTCAGGCTAGACTCGTTGTCTCCAGTAAATACATATCTTAATTCTAACACAGGATAAAAAACGATTTATAAATTTCCTCTTGTGAAAATGAAACTGTTCCAATCACCCTGTTCACTCCTATTTAAGATATTAAATAGGGCAAATCAGAAGTAACTTGAACCAATCCCTCCCACCCAGCTATAAACCAGGACCATATACAGCCCTTGCAGACTACACAAGACCCTGTCTCATTCCAGCCATATCATTAGCATAAGCTGTGCAAACCCATGCAAATCAACAGGTTTTTCAGGCATAAAAGCAGACTCCAACAGCAGTTAAGCCACTTCTTACAACTGACAATGTCATACTTCCATCACTGATTATAGCACAAGAACAAAAGAGAATGGGTCCTTATTGTCCTTCATGAACTTGAGGGGCTGCAAGAAACCAGTGAAGTTACAAGCCTGGATTCTGTAATGTCGCTACCAGCATAATTTCCAGATCAAAGATCCGGCCTCCTGTTAAGATCATCAAACATATTTTTGAGTTCGGAGGACAGGTCATCACAACACTATGTTAGGTAGAGTATAAAACCTTATCATCAGAATCTCAGCTAGTTTAAGTCAATGTATTCTGTGTGTTCCGCTGAAGTCAATGAAACTAAACACACTATCATAGGAAAGAGATATTTCAGCACGCCTCAGACCTGGAAAACTATCTTGAAAAATGCCCGTAACTTTTAACACACTTCCCACGATCTCTCAACAGCGAGCAGTAGTAAGACCCTAACAGTTACTTGCAACCTATTTCTTGCATAGCATTCATTTTTATTTTAATTTTAAAAGGGGCAACTAATAAATAAGATTTTTGCAGCTACTCACAAAAATCAATAAGCAAAGACATTTGTTCCAAGACTTAAATTTCTTGTATAATTTAAAAAACTAGCAAAGCTCTGTAAAGTAAAATAGATACATTTACCTACTAATGTAGGAAACTACAGACAAACTTCAGGAAATGACCAAAGGTGCAGAGGATAGGCTAATGCCTATTAGCATTAGGTAGAAAAACAAGGTAAAAAAGGTAGAAATGCCTATTAGCATTAAGGTACAACAACAACAACAACAACAAAACCCCAGAAGTTCTACAGAAAAATGAGTGAGCAGCCCACAGCACTGGCAGACAACAGATTTTTTTATCCCCGCTTCCTCCACCCCTTCTTCTTATCCCCCCACCCCCGTTTTTTTTTAAAGGAAATAGTTATTCTATTCTGAAACATATTGTCAGTGATGCAGTTGAAGCCAAAAGTTTAAATGAGTTCAGGAGAGGATTAACCGAATTCTAAGACATGTGCCAACACAACCGCTATAGAAAGCATCTGCATCACGGTGAAATGCAAACAGCTACTCTGAGAACGACACATTATTCTTCACTAAATTTGCCTTTTACCCTGTTGTATAGTTACTAATGTTGAAAAGAGTCACTGCTGTGCAAGAAACTAAAACTTACAGCGCTTCATGCTGGGAGAGAACTGTGGCCCATCAGCTCGTGGCTGTGAAGCCTTACAACTTAACACGTTGCAGTTGCACACCAACAAGTTCTGAGGCGGACTGCTGACTGTATTCAATAGTCACAGCTTATGTAGGAGGATATGATAAACTTGACTTATTTGCCTTTAACCGATGCTCCAAATATTTTAAAGTCGTTCTTAAAGCAGGTTACTGGTTTGATTACCCTTCATACAAAATCCTCCTTCACATGCAGGTTTCTCTTCTCTTCTTTTCAGATTTAAGGCATGAACAGAAACCACACCTGCATCATCACTGAAATCAGTGCCTATTTTTCAATAAACTTTAGCAGCAGCATCAGAATTCGTCCTCAAGTACCGTTCATAAAGCAAATGCTTCATTCTTCAAAACTTTTTTTAGCAAAGGTTAGTAATGCTGTACCACAGACTCCCACGCCCAGTCACGCATGTTCTTCCCGAGACTGTTACGCAGCTTCGTATTTTAAAAATCGCCATCCTAACTGCGTACCTGATACTCCTGGTTCTCCCCTTTTTAAAGTCTGATGTTAAGGAAAAGCTGCAAGTCCTACAAAACCAGGCAGACTTGCTTGTTCTTGCCAAAGAGAAAAAGGTTAAGCATTATTAAAAAATAAGACTATTGCCTACCTTTAAGTATCCATAAAGCTACCAACACGAACCGTATGGTGGCTTGTTAGCATCGCTATTTGAACACGGGCATGCAAAATGTCCTTCAGTTAAATTCCAAACTCTATGAATTAATTGGTGGGCAATTCCCCAAGGATAAAACGTCTATCAAAAGCCAACAGTAAGCCAGAAATATCTTTCCGTTTCATAGGGTAAAAAAAATGATACAGTGAATCCTGAAAAAAGAAATCGATATTAGACCGGGAACGCCTATATAGTTATAGGGCAAGTAATAAAACATTTAGTGTTTTGATTTTTTTCTTTTTATTTATGTCATCACAATAGTTAGACAAACACGGAAACATTTGCAACAGCAATACTTGGGCCACTTTAAAATCTTGGTAACACTGAAATACAGGGCAGCAAAAACTAATGATGTGGGGAGGGGACTTTAGGTCTTCTTATTTTCATACACATTCACACACACACACACACTCCACAACTCCAAAGAGCTATCTTAACTATGTCTGCCAGTAAACGGAAATAGTAGGCAGAAAGGAACCCTATCTATACTAAGACAGTTAGCTGTGTCGTAAAACTGAAGATCACTGCAACCAGTGCCATCTTAAAGAAGAAAAAAACCCAACAACAACAACAACCAAAAAACCTGAAAGGAACCATCACTGTGCATGTCATAAGCATGAAGTTATTTTAACCTGATGACTACTCTGCCCTCTACTTTAAGCATCATGAAGTTTTTATGTATTTTCAAAGTCTAAGGTTATTATTTTAAATGGCCTACTTGTAGTGGCAGCCCAAGTAGCATTCTGGAGAACACCACAGTGCCCACAACTTCTACAGGTCAGTGCAGTCTGATCAAGCACTGCATTTCTAGGGGAGGAAAACAAAAAACCACTACCGCTCATTTATTCAATTGAAAAGCTTATTACCTGCACCTTCCAAAGCAACAGGCTACAGGAACACTGAATGCAAAGTAAACCAGACCCATCTGGAATACTCTGACTCAGCCTCAGCTCCAAGTTACACATCTTTCATTTCGTATTTGAAGGGATTAACAGCATTTGGATGCACAGAAACTGTCTTTACAGTCATGTCTGCGGACCTCCGAGTCAAGAGTTAAAAATGTCTTCCTAAATTATAACAGTATTAGCAGTTCCTCTGAAAGGAGTGGAAAAAAAAACCACAACCAGGGAAGGAGGAAAGTGACACAAAACCAAGGTTTTTTTCCAGAGATAACAAAATCCTGAGAGAACAAGATGCTTGTGCTATCAGAATAAAAATCCCCAAAGAAACAAAAGAGTTTACCTTTCCCTTGGAAAAGTTACCTTTGAGTCAAGATCTGCTCTTTTTCTCTCCCAACCATGAAATCTCTCTTCAGCTTAAGACTGTCATCTACTGCAGTAGAAATTCAGTGCACACACTGGAACCTGGATAGAAACTTATTTAAAAAAAAAAACCAAACAATACAATAGTATTACAGTGGCTAGAAATCTTTTACATATTCTGATGAAAAGACTCAACTTATTTCTAGGAAATAAAGTGTTTGGGGCCAAAGCCAACAGATGATGTTCATGTAAGGTAAAAAAAAAATTTTTTTTTTTTTTTTTTTTTTAAATTGATATATTGAAAAAAGCTGGAGAAGGAAGCGGGGACAGAAATGAAAAACCATTCAGGGAGTCAGTGGTATAGATTGTCACCATGCAACCTAAATATTGTAATTGCAGATCACATAGTCGGAACAAGCCAGTCAAAAGTAGCACACTCCCTGGGAGAGGGGCGGGAGTCTCTTCCCCCTTGTATTTCAAGCCAAGACCCAACTAGCAGAAGGCAGCTTTTCTGTCAGATAAAGCAAGGCAAAAGGATCACGTACAGCAACTTCCTTGCAGCCTCTTGCTCCTGAGCACCCTTCTTCACCTCTTTCTTTCTTTCTTCTGGTGATGGGAAGGCAAAGCATGTTCTGCTCCTGTGAGCCCATACGGCTTGTCCCTATAGTCACAGCAGGCACCTGTGATTCCTCTCCGAAGACATTTACGCATAGAAATCAGTTGAGTGGTGTGTTACGGAAGCATAAGCTGCAGCGGACGTGATTTTGAATCAGTTATTGTTTTGCCCATCATGATAAAATAAAACCGGCAATTTCTTACTTTATAGAAATCCTCCTAAAGTAGTAGTTGCCCCCAATCGCTGTCAAGTTTTTGTATCACAGGAGAACAAATGCAGCCAAAAGAACATTTTCTCTAAAAGGACCGCTCCGAACTACACAAGCAGGCAGGCACAGGCAGCTCCCAATTTAGTTAAGGGTACGTACACAGCACCACTTAGTGGTGCAAGCGGAGTCACCGCTGACAGGAATGAGAAGCTTGAACACCAACCTTCCCGCCCCGGCCCCCTGGACATGAACGATGCCTGGTCTGTCTGTCCTCACTCGCAAAATACCACTACAATGCCTTTACTACAAGAGAGTACATCTGCCAAGCAAAACAAGTCCAAGAGTGCTGAACCTCAAGGCCAGCAGAACCCACGGCTGCTGAGCATCAAACAGATGCATCCACTCTGAAGAGCTTTCAGAATTCTACAGCACTCTACCACATGGTTTCTGGCGACACAGCCTGAAGCAGGGTTTAAACAAATGATCCAGCTTAGTATCTGCCTGTAGTGCAAAGAATAGCAATCTCTTGGCTCACGATTTGGGTTTTATATAGACTTGAGCCATAAACAAATGCAACAGATGTAGAAAAACTGAAGACCGACAGCAACTGGAACGTAACTATTCTTTTTCCACTCCATCAACCCGTTGGAAAACTAACTCCCTCGTGCACTTACGTAACTGAGCACAAAGAGAACAAAAAGAAAGGCTTTTATTCAGAAGAAATTAGTGTGTCTTTACAGGAAAGTAACGGTTTCAACTTACAAAACCAGCATCATCATTAGTGATGCACCTTTCCTGAAGGGGAAATCCTTCTCTTTTAGCAAATGTCAATTCCAAGAGCCTGTAAACAAAAACAAACAAGCAACCCACACCATTACCCCACAAAAGCTCTGTTTAGATTACACACACACACACACACATATATATATATATATATATATATATATATAAAAAAACCCCATGTCTTCACAGATGACAACTGTATCAATTTATACTTCAGGTCCTTCTCCTCCAGGAACCACCTATAAAAGATGACGACAATTTTGTGTTTGTGCCATAGGTCCGAGTTTTACAAACCCATACATGACAGTTCTTGCTTTACAACAATTTAGCAGATGGAGACTTCACCGGTAGACCACAAAAGCGGTTTTTCGATTCAATATTATCTTCCTCTCCCAACAGTGGAAGCCAGTTATTGCCAGAGAAGCACAGGACAGAACCTCCAAAACACAAAGAATGTTTAACAAAACACAGAGGAGTTCCTAGATAACAAACATTTTGGTTTTTGTCTTTGGTATTCACCTCAAGGAAATGATTCTGTCTAGAAACACTACAGCTCATTTTTAAAAGGACAAAGAACATCCTTCCTTTCGTGAATAATTTCTCCAATTGCTGATTCCTCCCCAGACTGTCACGGTACTGGGAAGTTGGTTTCCTCTTTCCAACTTCTATCAGTAAGCAGAGCTCAAAAACTGATAAAGAGCCTGAAGCCTTCTACAGGCAGCAGGGAGTCATTTTCCAGGGAAGAAAGTAAAGAACTGAACAACAGAAAAAGAAATACAAAAGGAAAAACATGAATAAGGGAAAAAAGAAGAGGGTAACCATTGCTTTTACTGATCCATTCTTAATAGTTAGCTGAGCACTTCTAAAGAGGAAGAACTTTGCTGCTTTCAGGACCGAAGTAAGAAAAAGTCTAAAGCATAGTCTTCCTGACATGGGAGACGTGTCCGCAAGAGAGGCACACGGTCCGATACAGAAACGTATCTACGTCTCGCTGAAAATGTGCACTCTAAGCATCACCAGCTTCTGCTTCAAGCGCAGTATACCACCAGCTTAACCGGATGGTAGTAATTTTACCCCATACAAGAAGTCAGAACACGCGCTATCCTTTAAGGAGGCAGAACAATAACCAAAGCAGAAAAAGGCTTAGAAATTAAGGCAAGATGGCACTTGCTCAGACACACAGTGAGGAGGTGCAAGGTGGGAAAGACAGCAAAATGGAGATTGTTCCTCGTTCACACAGAGCTGATTTCGACTCGAGTTGGTCGTCCTCTCCTCTTCCCACAAAATTAGGAATGCTTTTACGCAGGAAGTCCTGACTTTGTAGCCATCTATGCCGACAAACTAAAAACTATTCTAGGTCTGCTCTTGTGGTATTTAGGAAGTTGCAGAATTCAGCTTAGGGATGCATAATCACAGTATTTAATTACTGTTTCAGTACTGACCTACCTACACCAGCAGATAATAAACTAAAAATCACAGTGCTTCTGATTTGGTGTAAGCCAACAGACCTCCAGATTGTTTTCAGAGCATGTAAAGGTACAGCTCTCTGGGCATCATGGCAATCATAACTGCCAAACGACTTGACAAGCTTGTAAACATCCAAACTGCTGCAAACACATCTATACATACAATAATGGATAAAACGTAGATGCATTCCACCTACACGCTTATGCAGGCAAACACTCGTGAGTTAAAAGCCACTGTATGAACCAGCTTACGGAGCGCTTAGCAAAGCCAGTGATTCCCTTGCACACCTGAAGACCAGAAAAACATTCACCAAAATAAAGTTAGGGACATGCTCTTTTTTTTTTTCTTTTTTTTTTTTTTTTTTTTTTTTTTAAAATGTAACGTGTACTAAGACAGCAAGATCACTTTTCCAGCGTCCTTCATACACACATATGCCCCAGAAGCTACTTGAAATTACCTTGTGTAATGGAATTGTCTGGAAAGCTCAGCTTAAAGTAGCTGAGCTCAGTGACTGATTGATTTACAGGTACAGAAAATAAATGCATGCAGCATTTTAACAATGCTGACTTACCAGTGTTATGTTATTTCCATTTAGCAAAATCTGGTCTAGCTTTGTGATTCTTCTGCCCTCAGACGGAGTCTCACTGAAGCAGCGTTAAAAACAAATAAGTAAGCACACATAACCAGGGACAACAGTTCCAGTTTTGATTACAGAATAAATCTCTACATTAAGATGGCAGTTGTTGGAACTAAGAAATGAATTGGCCACGCTGCAGCCTGATCTTGACAAATTGACCGCCTGGATAAAGCAAGCTATCTGGCAACTAAAAAGATCCTTTGTACTTTTCTGCTCAGTACACCTAAAGATACAGATTCACCCTCGAAATCTCGGCAATTTCTTCAATACCACCAACACTCAGAACAGGTTTCAAATAGCAACGTGGCAGGACAAAGTAATAAATGCTTATCCTTAAGTCTGCTAACTTTCTAAGCCTTTGCCTAGACCTTAAGGAAATGTAAAAACAAACAAACTACTGCAAAGTTCAACACACAATCCACGCAAAGTTAAGGCTATCAAGTAGGAACCGGATTACAAGTGTAAGTCATGCAACAGCTACTCTATAACATGGATGTCCTGAACAGATCCTCCTCTACAGTTTAAGTCCAAGGTACAAACCCTTCAGCTGGCAAGTATTCCAAAAATATAAAACCTCTTTGCTTACAGAGCTTACACAGTATTTTTCCCCAGGAAACCAAATGTTCAAGAGGAACAGGAGGCAGAAACAACACTTGCAATTCTGTAACGTCTTCTAGCACCGTATCTGAAAATCCAGTTTCAAGGAAAATAAGGCCCCGAATTTAAAAATAAAACTATTTCCAGTTATTTCCATGTCACACTGAGCTGTGATTTTACCTGTAAAACAAAAAAATCAGAACAAGACAACTGATCCATACAAAAAAGGCTCTCCTATCCGGCTCTCTTTCAAATGCTGGCATTTTCTGTGACTTGGATTTTGCCTGTTATTATGAGATCATTACATCACCTATCACACAAGTGTAGCTTTGTTATCTTTGAAAGACAAGCTGCTAGACAATATACAACACAAAGTTAGACAAGCGAGGGCAGTACACAGGGATTTCACAGGCACTCTGGAATTGGGCACCCGACTTGAATTCCTGGCGTTGAAAACCTCTCTCCAAATGACTTACTGTCTTTCACTAAGATCCAGCAGCAGTTCTCTCCTGTGCCTCATGCTCTTCTGTAGCCAGCCAAAGCCCACGGAGCTGCACTGTAAGCTTGAAGGCCAGTGTGCCAGCTGCGTGTCCTATTTCTGTCACCTAGTTCTTATGTACCGTTTCTTGCTAATCAAAAGGCCCAGTGATTCCTCCTCACCCATCACACTGGAGTTAGTACATCCAAGCAGTATTTCTGCCGCGCTACATTTGCACGGATTAGCTGCTGAACCCTCCAGATGATGTACTGCTTTTCAAGAAGGGTGTAGTATAACTGGCGAGGGTCTACAGTAAGTCCAAGAGGGTGCTCAACGATGTACAGGAGTCTGACTTCAAAGTATAAATTGAAAAACAGCCGCTTAACTGGAGAGAAATAACAATGTTTAAACTCTAAAAGGTAGCTATAAGGAAGAACTTTTGTGTACATCCACTGCACACAGTTACACGGAATCATGGGGCTTAAATTACAACCTGAAAAACTTAGGGTATGTGGCAATCTTTGCAACAGTAGTAATAATTACAGGAAATGTTTAAGAATAAATTAGGCAAGCGTTTGTCAAGAATGGTACAGAAAGTTGATCATTCACCTCTAGAATGAGAGCAACGCTAGACTATCTTCAAAGGTTCTTCTTTCCCCACTGCTGTCCCTCTCCGTATTTCTACCCTCAAACACAAGCATCATCCCCAGCTGTGCACTTACAATTCTATCTGCATATGCACGTGTCTAGAGATGCACATTTATTTCTTCGTTACACACAGCTGAAGGAGAGTACTCAGAGGTAAGCCAATTTACATAAACAGCTTTTGAAAGTTAAAACACCTCAGCTTCTTGCAAAACGTCAGCCCAACAGAACACCGGGAGCGGTATGTAAATCCTTATGCCAAAACTGCGTTCTCTTAAATCTTATGAAAACCATTTCTAATGTAAAGCCTGACTTGTCTATTTTCTGACACACCCCTTCTCTGTCATCAGGTACTTATTAGATAGTAAAACAACTGACGGGGCAAACACCATAACTAGCACAATAGCTGACTTCCGTAGCAGTTGCATATCATGTCTGAAGAAATGTGAGTTTAGTAGGTAGATACACATTCAGAAATGCACAAGAACTGAAAGGAGTAATCTGTAACCGGTAGACTAAGAACGCTGCAATAGCACGCAATGTAAATCAACATGCAGCTATAGGGAAGGGAAGGGAAGTACAGAAACATTCTTCTGGATTAAAAAAAAAAAATAAAATACGCAGCAATGGTAGGAAAAGGTACTTGGAACGTGCCACTTTCAATCCACTGAAACAATGTCTGCAACAGCAGTAAGAACACTGGCAAACTACCTTCTCTGTTCCACAGGGCCTTGAGACCCATACGCATTGTCTGTTGCCACTTGCTGTTAGGAAACAAAGGCACTGCGATCAGTAGAAGCGTGTAGAACACCGAAAATGAAACTTTTGAATACGTCACATGCAAGATCCTCATTCTCCGTACAGTCTACAAGGTTACACAATTGTAAAATACTTTGTAAGAATGAGAATCCTGACGTTTGCCTTGGACTAAAAAAGTTTTTAAATTCCGTTTCGAGGGTTTTTTCCCAAGGGTTTTAGAAATAAAAGCATCTTGGTAAAGTGATTTTCACACACTGCACAGACACAAGCAGTGTTTCTCCCACTGCGAGAGGAGTATCAAAATACTCTTATCTAATATGTTATAGACAAGAGTGACCAAGGTCACAGGAGAATCTGTACTTTCCCACTGATTACAAGGAACGGGCCAGCTGCTTTGTGCCTCCTATGCAGCTGGAGCATGCAGTTGCCTGGTAACGTGTTCCGAACTATTGCATCTTAATCACATATACACGTAGGAATACCAAGCTGACCGCTTAGGTTTATCAGCCAAAACAGTTTACAGCAACACAATAGTTTAGAGCAATTCAGGAACTTTAACACTGAATTTAGGTATGCGCTTATATGGTTTGACAAACAGAACTTTTATAAATGAAAGGGAAACAACAGGTGACTTTAGAGCATACAAAAGGTATAGTCTACAAACCAAATATCAATTATTAGCAATGTTTCCCTGTTCAAAGGGCATCATTTAATGTCTCAGACTCAACAAGCATGAACTGACAGACTGTTATGATTTGAAAATTTTAAAAAAGTTCTAATAGTGTGCCCAAAACAGAGCTGTTTCAGTGTTCAGGCTAGACTCGTTGTCTCCAGTAAATACATATCTTAATTCTAACACAGGATAAAAAACGATTTATAAATTTCCTCTTGTGAAAATGAAACTGTTCCAATCACCCTGTTCACTCCTATTTAAGATATTAAATAGGGCAAATCAGAAGTAACTTGAACCAATCCCTCCCACCCAGCTATAAACCAGGACCATATACAGCCCTTGCAGACTACACAAGACCCTGTCTCATTCCAGCCATATCATTAGCATAAGCTGTGCAAACCCATGCAAATCAACAGGTTTTTCAGGCATAAAAGCAGACTCCAACAGCAGTTAAGCCACTTCTTACAACTGACAATGTCATACTTCCATCACTGATTATAGCACAAGAACAAAAGAGAATGGGTCCTTATTGTCCTTCATGAACTTGAGGGGCTGCAAGAAACCAGTGAAGTTACAAGCCTGGATTCTGTAATGTCGCTACCAGCATAATTTCCAGATCAAAGATCCGGCCTCCTGTTAAGATCATCAAACATATTTTTGAGTTCGGAGGACAGGTCATCACAACACTATGTTAGGTAGAGTATAAAACCTTATCATCAGAATCTCAGCTAGTTTAAGTCAATGTATTCTGTGTGTTCCGCTGAAGTCAATGAAACTAAACACACTATCATAGCAAAGAGATATTTCAGCACGCCTCAGACCTGGAAAACTATCTTGAAAAATGCCCGTAACTTTTAACACACTTCCCACGATCTCTCAACAGCGAGCAGTAGTAAGACCCTAACAGTTACTTGCAACCTATTTCTTGCATAGCATTCATTTTTATTTTAATTTTAAAAGGGGCAACTAATAAATAAGATTTTTGCAGCTACTCACAAAAATCAATAAGCAAAGACATTTGTTCCAAGACTTAAATTTCTTGTCTAATTTAAAAAACTAGCAAAGCTCTGTAAAGTAAAATAGATACATTTACCTACTAATGTAGGAAACTACAGACAAACTTCAGGAAATGACCAAAGGTGCAGAGGATAGGCTAATGCCTATTAGCATTAGGTAGAAAAACAAGGTAAAAAAGGTAGAAATGCCTATTAGCATTAAGGTAGAACAACAACAACAACAACAACAACAACAAAACCCCAGAAGTTCTACAGAAAAATGAGTGAGCAGCCCACAGCACTGGCAGACAACAGATTTTTTTATCCCCGCTTCCTCCACCCCTTCTTTTTTAAAGGAAATAATTATTCTATTCTGAAACATATTGTCAGTGATGCAGTTGAAGCCAAAAGTTTAAATGAGTTCAGGAGAGGATTAACCGAATTCTAAGACATGTGCCAACACAACCGCTATAGAAAGCATCTGCATCACGGTGAAATGCAAACAGCTACTCTGAGAACGACACATTATTCTTCACTAAATTTGCCTTTTACCCTGTTGTATAGTTACTAATGTTGAAAAGAGTCACTGCTGTGCAAGAAACTAAAACTTACAGCGCTTCATGCTGGGAGAGAACTGTGGCCCATCAGCTCGTGGCTGTGAAGCCTTACAACTTAACACGTTGCAGTTGCACACCAACAAGTTCTGAGGCGGACTGCTGACTGTATTCAATAGTCACAGCTTATGTAGGAGGATATGATAAACTTGACTTATTTGCCTTTAACCGATGCTCCAAATATTTTAAAGTCGTTCTTAAAGCAGGTTACTGGTTTGATTACCCTTCATACAAAATCCTCCTTCACATGCAGGTTTCTCTTCTCTTCTTTTCAGATTTAAGGCATGAACAGAAACCACACCTGCATCATCACTGAAATCAGTGCCTATTTTTCAATAAACTTTAGCAGCAGCATCAGAATTCGTCCTCAAGTACCGTTCATAAAGCAAATGCTTCATTCTTCAAAACTTTTTTTTGCAAAGGTTAGTAATGCTGTACCACAGACTCCCACGCCCAGTCACGCATGTTCTTCCCGAGACTGTTACGCAGCTTCGTATTTTAAAAATCGCCATCCTAACTGCGTACCTGATACTACTGGTTCTCCCCTTTTTAAAGTCTGATGTTAAGGAAAAGCTGCAAGTCCTACAAAACCAGGCAGACTTGCTTGTTCTTGCCAAAGAGAAAAAGGTTAAGCATTATTAAAAAATAAGACTATTGCCTACCTTTAAGTATCCATAAAGCTACCAACACGAACCGTATGGTGGCTTGTTAGCATCGCTATTTGAACACGGGCATGCAAAATGTCCTTCAGTTAAATTCCAAACTCTATGAATTAATTGGTGGGCAATTCCCCAAGGATAAAACGTCTATCAAAAGCCAACAGTAAGCCAGAAATATCTTTCCGTTTCATAGGGTAAAAAAACAAAATACAGTGAATCCTGAAAAAAGAAATCGATATTAGACCGGGAACGCCTATATAGTTATAGGGCAAGTAATAAAACATTTAGTGTTTTGATTTTCTTTTTTTTATTTCTGTCATCACAATAGTTAGACAAACATGGAAACATTTGCAACAGCAATACTTGGGCCACTTTAAAATCTTGGTAACACTGAAATACAGGGCAGCAAAAACTAATGATGTGGGGAGGGGACTTTAGGTCTTCTTATTTTCAGACACATTCACACACACACACACACTCCACAACTCCAAAGAGCTATCTTAACTATGTCTGCCAGTAAACGGAAATAGTAGGCAGAAAGGAACCCTATCTATACTAAGACAGTTAGCTGTGTCGTAAAACTGAAGATCACCGCAACCAGTGCCATCTTAAAGAAGAAAAAAACCCAACAACAACAACAACCAAAAAACCTGAAAGGAACCATCACTGTGCATGTCATAAGCATGAAGTTATTTTAACCTGATGACTACTCTGCCCTATACTTTAAGCATCATGAAGTTTTTATGTATTTTCAAAGTCTAAGGTTATTATTTTAAATGGCCTACTTGTAGTGGCAGCCCAAGTAGCATTCTGGAGAACACCACAGTGCCCACAACTTCTACAGGTCAGTGCAGTCTGATCAAGCACTGCATTTCTAGGGGAGGAAAACAAAAAACCACTACTGCTCATTTATTCAATTGAAAAGCTTATTACCTGCACCTTCCAAAGCAACAGGCTACAGGAACACTGAATGCAAAGTAAACCAGACCCATCTGGAATACTCTGACTCAGTCTCAGCTCCAAGTTACACATCTTTCATTTCGTATTTGAAGGGATTAACAGCATTTGGATGCACAGAAACTGTCTTTACAGTCATGTCTGCGGACCTCCGAGTCAAGAGTTAAAAATGTCTTCCTAAATTATAACAGTATTAGCAGTTCCTCTGAAAGGAGTGGAAAAAAAAACCACAACCAGGGAAGGAGGAAAGTGACACAAAACCAAGGTTTTTTTCCAGAGATAACAAAATCCTGAGAGAACAAGATGCTTGTGCTATCAGAATAAAAATCCCCAAAGAAACAAAAGAGTTTACCTTTCCCTTGGAAAAGTTACCTTTGAGTCAAGATCTGCTCTTTTTCTCTCCCAACCATGAAATCTCTCTTCAGCTTAAGACTGTCATCTACTGCAGTAGAAATTCAGTGCACACACTGGAACCTGGATAGAAACTTATTTAAAAAAAAAAAAACCAAACAATACAATAGTATTACAGTGGCTAGAAATCTTTTACATATTCTGATGAAAAGACTCAACTTATTTCTAGGAAATAAAGTGTTTGGGGCCAAAGCCAACAGATGATGTTCATGTAAGGTAAAAAAAAATTATTATTTTTTTTTTTTTTTTAAATTGATATATTGAAAAAAGCTGGAGAAGGAAGCGGGGACAGAAATGAAAAACCATTCAGGGAGTCAGTGGTATAGATTGTCACCATGCAACCTAAATATTGTAATTGCAGATCACATAGTCGGAACAAGCCAGTCAAAAGTAGCACACTCCCTGGGAGAGGGGCGGGAGTCTCTTCCCCCTTGTATTTCAAGCCAAGACCCAACTAGCAGAAGGCAGCTTTTCTGTCAGATAAAGCAAGGCAAAAGGATCACGTACAGCAACTTCCTTGCAGCCTCTTGCTCCTGAGCACCCTTCTTCACCTCTTTCTTTCTTTCTTTCTTCTGGTGATGGGAAGGCAAAGCATGTTCTGCTCCTGTGAGCCCATACGGCTTGTCCCTATAGTCACAGCAGGCACCTGTGATTCCTCTCCGAAGACATTTACGCATAGAAATCAGTTGAGTGGTGTGTTACGGAAGCATAAGCTGCAGCGGACGTGATTTTGAATCAGTTATTGTTTTGCCCATCATGATAAAATAAAACCGGCAATTTCTTACTTTATAGAAATCCTCCTAAAGTAGTAGTTGCCCCCAATCGCTGTCAAGTTTTTGTATCACAGGAGAACAAATGCAGCCAAAAGAACATTTTCTCTAAAAGGACCGCTCCGAACTACACAAGCAGGCAGGCACAGGCAGCTCCCAATTTAGTTAAGGGTACGTACACAGCACCGCTTAGTGGTGCAAGCGGAGTCACCGCTGACAGGAATGAGAAGCTTGAACACCAACCTTCCCGCCCCGGCCCCCTGGACATGAACGATGCCTGGTCTGTCTGTCCTCACTCGCAAAATACCACTACAATGCCTTTACTACAAGAGAGTACATCTGCCAAGCAAAACAAGTCCAAGAGTGCTGAACCTCAAGGCCAGCAGAACCCACGGCTGCTGAGCATCAAACAGATGCATCCACTCTGAAGAGCTTTCAGAATTCTACAGCACTCTACCACATGGTTTCTGGCGACACAGCCTGAAGCAGGGTTTAAACAAATGATCCAGCTTAGTATCTGCCTGTAGTGCAAAGAATAGCAATCTCTTGGCTCACGATTTGGGTTTTATATAGACTTGAGCCATAAACAAATGCAACAGATGTAGAAAAACTGAAGACCGACAGCAACTGGAACGTAACTATTCTTTTTCCACTCCATCAACCCGTTGGAAAACTAACTCCCTCGTGCACTTACGTAACTGAGCACAAAGAGAACAAAAAGAAAGGCTTTTATTCAGAAGAAATTAGTGTGTCTTTACAGGAAAGTAACGGTTTCAACTTACAAAACCAGCATCATCATTAGTGATGCACCTTTCCTGAAGGGGAAATCCTTCTCTTTTAGCAAATGTCAATTCCAAGAGCCTGTAAACAAAAACAAACAAGCAACCCACACCATTACCCCACAAAAGCTCTGTTTAGATTACACACACACACATATATATATATATATATATATAAAAAAACCCCATGTCTTCACAGATGACAACTGTATCAATTTATACTTCAGGTCCTTCTCCTCCAGGAACCACCTATAAAAGACGACGACAATTTTGTGTTTGTGCCATAGGTCCGAGTTTTACAAACCCATACATGACAGTTCTTGCTTTACAACAATTTAGCAGATGGAGACTTCACCGGTAGACCACAAAAGCGGTTTTTCGATTCAATATTATCTTCCTCTCCCAACAGTGGAAGCCAGTTATTGCCAGAGAAGCACAGGACAGAACCTCCAAAACACAAAGAATGTTTAACAAAACACAGAGGAGTTCCTAGATAACAAACATTTTGGTTTTTGTCTTTGGTATTCACCTCAAGGAAATGATTCTGTCTAGAAACACTACAGCTCATTTTTAAAAGGACAAAGAACATCCTTCCTTTCGTGAATAATTTCTCCAATTGCTGATTCCTCCCCAGACTGTCACGGTACTGGGAAGTTGGTTTCCTCTTTCCAACTTCTATCAGTAAGCAGAGCTCAAAAACTGATAAAGAGCCTGAACCCTTCTACAGGCAGCAGGGAGTCATTTTCCAGGGAAGAAAGTAAAGAACTGAACAACAGAAAAAGAAATACAAAAGGAAAAACATGAATAAGGGAAAAAAGAAGAGGGTAACCATTGCTTTTACTGATCCATTCTTAATAGTTAGCTGAGCACTTCTAAAGAGGAAGAACTTTGCTGCTTTCAGGACCGAAGTAAGAAAAAGTCTAAAGCATAGTCTTCCTGACATGGGAGACGTGTCCGCAAGAGAGGCACACGGTCCGATACAGAAACGTATCTACGTCTCGCTGAAAATGTGCACTCTAAGCATCACCAGCTTCTGCTTCAAGCGCAGTATACCACCAGCTTAACCGGATGGTAGTAATTTTACCCCATACAAGAAGTCAGAACACGCGCTATCCTTTAAGGAGGCAGAACAATAACCAAAGCAGAAAAAGGCTTAGAAATTAAGGCAAGATGGCACTTGCTCAGACACACAGTGAGGAGGTGCAAGGTGGGAAAGACAGCAAAATGGAGATTGTTCCTCGTTCACACAGAGCTGATTTCGACTCGAGTTGGTCGTCCTCTCCTCTTCCCACAAAATTAGGAATGCTTTTACGCAGGAAGTCCTGACTTTGTAGCCATCTATGCCGACAAACTAAAAACTATTCTAGGTCTGCTCTTGTGGTATTTAGGAAGTTGCAGAATTCAGCTTAGGGATGCATAATCACAGTATTTAATTACTGTTTCAGTACTGACCTACCTACACCAGCAGATAATAAACTAAAAATCACAGTGCTTCTGATTTGGTGTAAGCCAACAGACCTCCAGATTGTTTTCAGAGCATGTAAAGGTACAGCTCTCTGGGCATCATGGCAATCATAACTGCCAAACGACTTGACAAGCTTGTAAACATCCAAACTGCTGCAAACACATCTATACATACAATAATGGATAAAACGTAGATGCATTCCACCTACACGCTTATGCAGGCAAACACTCGTGAGTTAAAAGCCACTGTATGAACCAGCTTACGGAGCGCTTAGCAAAGCCAGTGATTCCCTTGCACACCTGAAGACCAGAAAAACATTCACCAAAATAAAGTTAGGGACATGCTCTTTTTTTTTTTCTTTTTTTTTTTTTTTTTTTTTTTTTTAAAATGTAACGTGTACTAAGACAGCAAGATCACTTTTCCAGCGTCCTTCATACACACATATGCCCCAGAAGCTACTTGAAATTACCTTGTGTAATGGAATTGTCTGGAAAGCTCAGCTTAAAGTAGCTGAGCTCAGTGACTGATTGATTTACAGGTACAGAAAATAAATGCATGCAGCATTTTAACAATGCTGACTTACCAGTGTTATGTTATTTCCATTTAGCAAAATCTGGTCTAGCTTTGCGATTCTTCTGCCCTCAGACGGAGTCTCACTGAAGCAGCGTTAAAAACAAATAAGTAAGCACACATAACCAGGGACAACAGTTCCAGTTTTGATTACAGAATAAATCTCTACATTAAGATGGCAGTTGTTGGAACTAAGAAATGAATTGGCCACGCTGCAGCCTGATCTTGACAAATTGACCGCCTGGATAAAGCAAGCTATCTGGCAACTAAAAAGATCCATTGTACTTTTCTGCTCAGTACACCTAAAGATACAGATTCACCCTCGAAATCTCGGCAATTTCTTCAATACCACCAACACTCAGAACAGGTTTCAAATAGCAACGTGGCAGGACAAAGTAATAAATGCTTATCCTTAAGTCTGCTAACGTTCTAAGCCTTTGCCTAGACCTTAAGGAAATGTAAAAACAAACAAACTACTGCAAAGTTCAACACACAATCCACGCAAAGTTAAGGCTATCAAGTAGGAACCGGATTACAAGTGTAAGTCATGCAACAGCTACTCTATAACATGGATGTCCTGAACAGATCCTCCTCTACAGTTTAAGTCCAAGGTACAAACCCTTCAGCTGGCAAGTATTCCAAAAATATAAAACCTCTTTGCTTACAGAGCTTACACAGTATTTTTCCCCAGGAAACCAAATGTTCAAGAGGAACAGGAGGCAGAAACAACACTTGCAATTCTGTAACGTCTTCTAGCACCGTATCTGAAAATCCAGTTTCAAGGAAAATAAGGCCCCGAATTTAAAAATAAAACTATTTCCAGTTATTTCCATGTCACACTGAGCTGTGATTTTACCTGTAAAACAAAAAAATCAGAACAAGACAACTGATCCATACAAAAAAGGCTCTCCTATCCGGCTCTCTTTCAAATGCTGGCATTTTCTGTGACTTGGATTTTGCCTGTTATTATGAGATCATTACATCACCTATCACACAAGTGTAGCTTTGTTATCTTTGAAAGACAAGCTGCTAGACAATATACAACACAAAGTTAGACAAGCGAGGGCAGTACACAGGGATTTCACAGGCACTCTGGAATTGGGCACCCGACTTGAATTCCTGGCGTTGAAAACCTCTCTCCAAATGACTTACTGTCTTTCACTAAGATCCAGCAGCAGTTCTCTCCTGTGCCTCATGCTCTTCTGTAGCCAGCCAAAGCCCACGGAGCTGCACTGTAAGCTTGAAGGCCAGTGTGCCAGCTGCGTGTCCTATTTCTGTCACCTAGTTCTTATGTACCGTTTCTTGCTAATCAAAAGGCCCAGTGATTCCTCCTCACCCATCACACTGGAGTTAGTACATCCAAGCAGTATTTCTGCCGCGCTACATTTGCACGGATTAGCTGCTGAACCCTCCAGATGATGTACTGCTTTTCAAGAAGGGTGTAGTATAACTGGCGAGGGTCTACAGTAAGTCCAAGAGGGTGCTCAACGATGTACAGGAGTCTGACTTCAAAGTATAAATTGAAAAACAGCCGCTTAACTGGAGAGAAATAACAATGTTTAAACTCTAAAAGGTAGCTATAAGGAAGAACTTTTGTGTACATCCACTGCACACAGTTACACGGAATCATGGGGCTTAAATTACAACCTGAAAAACTTAGGGTATGTGGCAATCTTTGCAACAGTAGTAATAATTACAGGAAATGTTTAAGAATAAATTAGGCAAGCGTTTGTCAAGAATGGTACAGAAAGTTGATCATTCACCTCTAGAATGAGAGCAACGCTAGACTATCTTCAAAGGTTCTTCTTTCCCCACTGCTGTCCCTCTCCGTATTTCTACCCTCAAACACAAGCATCATCCCCAGCTGTGCACTTACAATTCTATCTGCATATGCACGTGTCTAGAGATGCACATTTATTTCTTCGTTACACACAGCTGAAGGAGAGTACTCAGAGGTAAGCCAATTTACATAAACAGCTTTTGAAAGTTAAAACACCTCAGCTTCTTGCAAAACGTCAGCCCAACAGAACACCGGGAGCGGTATGTAAATCCTTATGCCAAAACTGCGTTCTCTTAAATCTTATGAAAACCATTTCTAATGTAAAGCCTGACTTGTCTATTTTCTGACACACCCCTTCTCTGTCATCAGGTACTTATTAGATAGTAAAACAACTGACGGGGCAAACACCATAACTAGCACAATAGCTGACTTCCGTAGCAGTTGCATATCATGTCTGAAGAAATGTGAGTTTAGTAGGTAGATACACATTCAGAAATGCACAAGAACTGAAAGGAGTAATCTGTAACCGGTAGACTAAGAACGCTGCAATAGCACGCAATGTAAATCAACATGCAGCTATAGGGAAGGGAAGGGAAGTACAGAAACATTCTTCTGGATTAAAAAAAAAAATAAAATACGCAGCAATGGTAGGAAAAGGTACTTGGAACGTGCCACTTTCAATCCACTGAAACAATGTCTGCAACAGCAGTAAGAACACTGGCAAACTACCTTCTCTGTTCCACAGGGCCTTGAGACCCATACGCATTGTCTGTTGCCACTTGCTGTTAGGAAACAAAGGCACTGCGATCAGTAGAAGCGTGTAGAACACCGAAAATGAAACTTTTGAATACGTCACATGCAAGATCCTCATTCTCCGTACAGTCTACAAGGTTACACAATTGTAAAATACTTTGTAAGAATGAGAATCCTGACGTTTGCCTTGGACTAAAAAAGTTTTTAAATTCCGTTTCGAGTTTTTTTTCCCAAGGGTTTTAGAAATAAAAGCATCTTGGTAAAGTGATTTTCACACACTGCACAGACACAAGCAGTGTTTCTCCCACTGCGAGAGGAGTATCAAAATACTCTTATCTAATATGTTATAGACAAGAGTGACCAAGGTCACAGGAGAATCTGTACTTTCCCACTGATTACAAGGAACGGGCCAGCTGCTTTGTGCCTCCTATGCAGCTGGAGCATGCAGTTGCCTGGTAACGTGTTCCGAACTATTGCATCTTAATCACATATACACGTAGGAATACCAAGCTGACCGCTTAGGTTTATCAGCCAAAACAGTTTACAGCAACACAATAGTTTAGAGCAATTCAGGAACTTTAACACTGAATTTAGGTATGCGCTTATATGGTTTGACAAACAGAACTTTTATAAATGAAAGGGAAACAACAGGTGACTTTAGAGCATACAAAAGGTATAGTCTACAAACCAAATATCAATTATTAGCAATGTTTCCCTGTTCAAAGGGCATCATTTAATGTCTCAGACTCAACAAGCATGAACTGACAGACTGTTATGATTTGAAAATTTTAAAAAAGTTCTAATAGTGTGCCCAAAACAGAGCTGTTTCAGTGTTCAGGCTAGACTCGTTGTCTCCAGTAAATACATATCTTAATTCTAACACAGGATAAAAAACGATTTATAAATTTCCTCTTGTGAAAATGAAACTGTTCCAATCACCCTGTTCACTCCTATTTAAGATATTAAATAGGGCAAATCAGAAGTAACTTGAACCAATCCCTCCCACCCAGCTATAAACCAGGACCATATACAGCCCTTGCAGACTACACAAGACCCTGTCTCATTCCAGCCATATCATTAGCATAAGCTGTGCAAACCCATGCAAATCAACAGGTTTTTCAGGCATAAAAGCAGACTCCAACAGCAGTTAAGCCACTTCTTACAACTGACAATGTCATACTTCCATCACTGATTATAGCACAAGAACAAAAGAGAATGGGTCCTTATTGTCCTTCATGAACTTGAGGGGCTGCAAGAAACCAGTGAAGTTACAAGCCTGGATTCTGTAATGTCGCTACCAGCATAATTTCCAGATCAAAGATCCGGCCTCCTGTTAAGATCATCAAACATATTTTTGAGTTCGGAGGACAGGTCATCACAACACTATGTTAGGTAGAGTATAAAACCTTATCATCAGAATCTCAGCTAGTTTAAGTCAATGTATTCTGTGTGTTCCGCTGAAGTCAATGAAACTAAACACACTATCATAGGAAAGAGATATTTCAGCACGCCTCAGACCTGGAAAACTATCTTGAAAAATGCCCGTAACTTTTAACACACTTCCCACGATCTCTCAACAGCGAGCAGTAGTAAGACCCTAACAGTTACTTGCAACCTATTTCTTGCATAGCATTCATTTTTATTTTAATTTTAAAAGGGGCAACTAATAAATAAGATTTTTGCAGCTACTCACAAAAATCAATAAGCAAAGACATTTGTTCCAAGACTTAAATTTCTTGTATAATTTAAAAAACTAGCAAAGCTCTGTAAAGTAAAATAGATACATTTACCTACTAATGTAGGAAACTACAGACAAACTTCAGGAAATGACCAAAGGTGCAGAGGATAGGCTAATGCCTATTAGCATTAGGTAGAAAAACAAGGTAAAAAAGGTAGAAATGCCTATTAGCATTAAGGTAGAACAACAACAACAACAACAACAACAACAAAACCCCAGAAGTTCTACAGAAAAATGAGTGAGCAGCCCACAGCACTGGCAGACAACAGATTTTTTTATCCCCGCTTCCTCCACCCCTTCTTCTTATCCCCCCACCCCCGTTTTTTTTTAAAGGAAATAATTATTCTATTCTGAAACATATTGTCAGTGATGCAGTTGAAGCCAAAAGTTTAAATGAGTTCAGGAGAGGATTAACCGAATTCTAAGACATGTGCCAACACAACCGCTATAGAAAGCATCTGCATCACGGTGAAATGCAAACAGCTACTCTGAGAACGACACATTATTCTTCACTAAATTTGCCTTTTACCCTGTTGTATAGTTACTAATGTTGAAAAGAGTCACTGCTGTGCAAGAAACTAAAACTTACAGCGCTTCATGCTGGGAGAGAACTGTGGCCCATCAGCTCGTGGCTGTGAAGCCTTACAACTTAACACGTTGCAGTTGCACACCAACAAGTTCTGAGGCGGACTGCTGACTGTATTCAATAGTCACAGCTTATGTAGGAGGATATGATAAACTTGACTTATTTGCCTTTAACCGATGCTCCAAATATTTTAAAGTCGTTCTTAAAGCAGGTTACTGGTTTGATTACCCTTCATACAAAATCCTCCTTCACATGCAGGTTTCTCTTCTCTTCTTTTCAGATTTAAGGCATGAACAGAAACCACACCTGCATCATCACTGAAATCAGTGCCTATTTTTCAATAAACTTTAGCAGCAGCATCAGAATTCGTCCTCAAGTACCGTTCATAAAGCAAATGCTTCATTCTTCAAAACTTTTTTTTGCAAAGGTTAGTAATGCTGTACCACAGACTCCCACGCCCAGTCACGCATGTTCTTCCCGAGACTGTTACGCAGCTTCGTATTTTAAAAATCGCCATCCTAACTGCGTACCTGATACTACTGGTTCTCCCCTTTTTAAAGTCTGATGTTAAGGAAAAGCTGCAAGTCCTACAAAACCAGGCAGACTTGCTTGTTCTTGCCAAAGAGAAAAAGGTTAAGCATTATTAAAAAATAAGACTATTGCCTACCTTTAAGTATCCATAAAGCTACCAACACGAACCGTATGGTGGCTTGTTAGCATCGCTATTTGAACACGGGCATGCAAAATGTCCTTCAGTTAAATTCCCAACTCTATGAATTAATTGGTGGGCAATTCCCCAAGGATAAAACGTCTATCAAAAGCCAACAGTAAGCCAGAAATATCTTTCCGTTTCATAGGGTAAAAAAACAAAATACAGTGAATCCTGAAAAAAGAAATCGATATTAGACCGGGAACGCCTATATAGTTATAGGGCAAGTAATAAAACATTTAGTGTTTTGATTTTTTTCTTTTTATTTATGTCATCACAATAGTTAGACAAACACGGAAACATTTGCAACAGCAATACTTGGGCCACTTTAAAAATCTTGGTAACACTGAAATACAGGGCAGCAAAAACTAATGATGTGGGGAGGGGACTTTAGGTCTTCTTATTTTCAGACACATTCACACACACACACACACTCCACAACTCCAAAGAGCTATCTTAACTATGTCTGCCAGTAAACGGAAATAGTAGGCAGAAAGGAACCCTATCTATACTAAGACAGTTAGCTGTGTCGTAAAACTGAAGATCACTGCAACCAGTGCCATCTTAAAGAAGAAAAAAACCCAACAACAACAACAACCAAAAAACCTGAAAGGAACCATCACTGTGCATGTCATAAGCATGAAGTTATTTTAACCTGATGACTACTCTGCCCTCTACTTTAAGCATCATGAAGTTTTTATGTATTTTCAAAGTCTAAGGTTATTATTTTAAATGGCCTACTTGTAGTGGCAGCCCAAGTAGCATTCTGGAGAACACCACAGTGCCCACAACTTCTACAGGTCAGTGCAGTCTGATCAAGCACTGCATTTCTAGGGGAGGAAAACAAAAAACCACTACCGCTCATTTATTCAATTGAAAAGCTTATTACCTGCACCTTCCAAAGCAACAGGCTACAGGAACACTGAATGCAAAGTAAACCAGACCCATCTGGAATACTCTGACTCAGCCTCAGCTCCAAGTTACACATCTTTCATTTCGTATTTGAAGGGATTAACAGCATTTGGATGCACAGAAACTGTCTTTACAGTCATGTCTGCGGACCTCCGAGTCAAGAGTTAAAAATGTCTTCCTAAATTATAACAGTATTAGCAGTTCCTCTGAAAGGAGCGGAAAAAAAAACCACAACCAGGGAAGGAGGAAAGTGACACAAAACCAAGGTTTTTTTCCAGAGATAACAAAATCCTGAGAGAACAAGATGCTTGTGCTATCAGAATAAAAATCCCCAAAGAAACAAAAGAGTTTACCTTTCCCTTGGAAAAGTTACCTTTGAGTCAAGATCTGCTCTTTTTCTCTCCCAACCATGAAATCTCTCTTCAGCTTAAGACTGTCATCTACTGCAGTAGAAATTCAGTGCACACACTGGAACCTGGATAGAAACTTATTTAAAAAAAAAAACCAAACAATACAATAGTATTACAGTGGCTAGAAATATTTTACATATTCTGATGAAAAGACTCAACTTATTTCTAGGAAATAAAGTGTTTGGGGCCAAAGCCAACAGATGATGTTCATGTAAGTTAAAAAAAATTTTTTTTTTTTTTTTTTTTTTAAATTGATATATTGAAAAAAGCTGGAGAAGGAAGCGGGGACAGAAATGAAAAACCATTCAGGGAGTCAGTGGTATAGATTGTCACCATGCAACCTAAATATTGTAATTGCAGATCACATAGTCGGAACAAGCCAGTCAAAAGTAGCACACTCCCTGGGAGAGGGGCGGGAGTCTCTTCCCCCTTGTATTTCAAGCCAAGACCCAACTAGCAGAAGGCAGCTTTTCTGTCAGATAAAGCAAGGCAAAAGGATCACGTACAGCAACTTCCTTGCAGCCTCTTGCTCCTGAGCACCCTTCTTCACCTCTTTCTTTCTTTCTTCTGGTGATGGGAAGGCAAAGCATGTTCTGCTCCTGTGAGCCCATACGGCTTGTCCCTATAGTCACAGCAGGCACCTGTGATTCCTCTCCGAAGACATTTACGCATAGAAATCAGTTGAGTGGTGTGTTACGGAAGCATAAGCTGCAGCGGACGTGATTTTGAATCAGTTATTGTTTTGCCCATCATGATAAAATAAAACCGGCAATTTCTTACTTTATAGAAATCCTCCTAAAGTAGTAGTTGCCCCCAATCGCTGTCAAGTTTTTGTATCACAGGAGAACAAATGCAGCCAAAAGAACATTTTCTCTAAAAGGACCGCTCCGAACTACACAAGCAGGCAGGCACAGGCAGCTCCCAATTTAGTTAAGGGTACGTACACAGCACCGCTTAGTGGTGCAAGCGGAGTCACCGCTGACAGGAATGAGAAGCTTGAACACCAACCTTCCCGCCCCGGCCCCCTGGACATGAACGATGCCTGGTCTGTCTGTCCTCACTCGCAAAATACCACTACAATGCCTTTACTACAAGAGAGTACATCTGCCAAGCAAAACAAGTCCAAGAGTGCTGAACCTCGAGGCCAGCAGAACCCACGGCTGCTGAGCATCAAACAGATGCATCCACTCTGAAGAGCTTTCAGAATTCTACAGCACTCTACCACATGGTTTCTGGCGACACAGCCTGAAGCAGGGTTTAAACAAATGATCCAGCTTAGTATCTGCCTGTAGTGCAAAGAATAGCAATCTCTTGGCTCACGATTTGGGTTTTATATAGACTTGAGCCATAAACAAATGCAACAGATGTAGAAAAACTGAAGACCGACAGCAACTGGAACGTAACTATTCTTTTTCCACTCCATCAACCCGTTGGAAAACTAACTCCCTCGTGCACTTACGTAACTGAGCACAAAGAGAACAAAAAGAAAGGCTTTTATTCAGAAGAAATTAGTGTGTCTTTACAGGAAAGTAACGGTTTCAACTTACAAAACCAGCATCATCATTAGTGATGCACCTTTCCTGAAGGGGAAATCCTTCTCTTTTAGCAAATGTCAATTCCAAGAGCCTGTAAACAAAAACAAACAAGCAACCCACACCATTACCCCACAAAAGCTCTGTTTAGATTACACACACACACACACACATATATATATATATAAAAAACCCATGTCTTCACAGATGACAACTGTATCAATTTATACTTCAGGTCCTTCTCCTCCAGGAACCACCTATAAAAGACGACGACAATTTTGTGTTTGTGCCATAGGTCCGAGTTTTACAAACCCATACATGACAGTTCTTGCTTTACAACAATTTAGCAGATGGAGACTTCACCGGTAGACCACAAAAGCGGTTTTTCGATTCAATATTATCTTCCTCTCCCAACAGTGGAAGCCAGTTATTGCCAGAGAAGCACAGGACAGAACCTCCAAAACACAAAGAATGTTTAACAAAACACAGAGGAGTTCCTAGATAACAAACATTTTGGTTTTTGTCTTTGGTATTCACCTCAAGGAAATGATTCTGTCTAGAAACACTACAGCTCATTTTTAAAAGGACAAAGAACATCCTTCCTTTCGTGAATAATTTCTCCAATTGCTGATTCCTCCCCAGACTGTCACGGTACTGGGAAGTTGGTTTCCTCTTTCCAACTTCTATCAGTAAGCAGAGCTCAAAAACTGATAAAGAGCCTGAACCCTTCTACAGGCAGCAGGGAGTCATTTTCCAGGGAAGAAAGTAAAGAACTGAACAACGGAAAAAGAAATACAAAAGGAAAAACATGAATAAGGGAAAAAAGAAGAGGGTAACCATTGCTTTTACTGATCCATTCTTAATAGTTAGCTGAGCACTTCTAAAGAGGAAGAACTTTGCTGCTTTCAGGACCGAAGTAAGAAAAAGTCTAAAGCATAGTCTTCCTGACATGGGAGACGTGTCCGCAAGAGAGGCACACGGTCCGATACAGAAACGTATCTACGTCTCGCTGAAAATGTGCACTCTAAGCATCACCAGCTTCTGCTTCAAGCGCAGTATACCACCAGCTTAACCGGATGGTAGTAATTTTACCCCATACAAGAAGTCAGAACACGCGCTATCCTTTAAGGAGGCAGAACAATAACCAAAGCAGAAAAAGGCTTAGAAATTAAGGCAAGATGGCACTTGCTCAGACACACAGTGAGGAGGTGCAAGGTGGGAAAGACAGCAAAATGGAGATTGTTCCTCGTTCACACAGAGCTGATTTCGACTCGAGTTGGTCGTCCTCTCCTCTTCCCACAAAATTAGGAATGCTTTTACGCAGGAAGTCCTGACTTTGTAGCCATCTATGCCGACAAACTAAAAACTATTCTAGGTCTGCTCTTGTGGTATTTAGGAAGTTGCAGAATTCAGCTTAGGGATGCATAATCACAGTATTTAATTACTGTTTCAGTACTGACCTACCTACACCAGCAGATAATAAACTAAAAATCACAGTGCTTCTGATTTGGTGTAAGCCAACAGACCTCCAGATTGTTTTCAGAGCATGTAAAGGTACAGCTCTCTGGGCATCATGGCAATCATAACTGCCAAACGACTTGACAAGCTTGTAAACATCCAAACTGCTGCAAACACATCTATACATACAATAATGGATAAAACGTAGATGCATTCCACCTACACGCTTATGCAGGCAAACACTCGTGAGTTAAAAGCCACTGTATGAACCAGCTTACGGAGCGCTTAGCAAAGCCAGTGATTCCCTTGCACACCTGAAGACCAGAAAAACATTCACCAAAATAAAGTTAGGGACATGCTCTTTTTTTTTTTCTTTTTTTTTTTTTTTTTTTTTTTAAACTGTAACGTGTACTAAGACAGCAAGATCACTTTTCCAGCGTCCTTCATACACACATATGCCCCAGAAGCTACTTGAAATTACCTTGTGTAATGGAATTGTCTGGAAAGCTCAGCTTAAAGTAGCTGAGCTCAGTGACTGATTGATTTACAGGTACAGAAAATAAATGCATGCAGCATTTTAACAATGCTGACTTACCAGTGTTATGTTATTTCCATTTAGCAAAATCTGGTCTAGCTTTGCGATTCTTCTGCCCTCAGACGGAGTCTCACTGAAGCAGCGTTAAAAACAAATAAGTAAGCACACATAACCAGGGACAACAGTTCCAGTTTTGATTACAGAATAAATCTCTACATTAAGATGGCAGTTGTTGGAACTAAGAAATGAATTGGCCACGCTGCAGCCTGATCTTGACAAATTGACCGCCTGGATAAAGCAAGCTATCTGGCAACTAAAAAGATCCATTGTACTTTTCTGCTCAGTACACCTAAAGATACAGATTCACCCTCGAAATCTCGGCAATTTCTTCAATACCACCAACACTCAGAACAGGTTTCAAATAGCAACGTGGCAGGACAAAGTAATAAATGCTTATCCTTAAGTCTGCTAACTTTCTAAGCCTTTGCCTAGACCTTAAGGAAATGTAAAAACAAACAAACTACTGCAAAGTTCAACACACAATCCACGCAAAGTTAAGGCTATCAAGTAGGAACCGGATTACAAGTGTAAGTCATGCAACAGCTACTCTATAACATGGATGTCCTGAACAGATCCTCCTCTACAGTTTAAGTCCAAGGTACAAACCCTTCAGCTGGCAAGTATTCCAAAAATATAAAACCTCTTTGCTTACAGAGCTTACACAGTATTTTTCCCCAGGAAACCAAATGTTCAAGAGGAACAGGAGGCAGAAACAACACTTGCAATTCTGTAACGTCTTCTAGCACCGTATCTGAAAATCCAGTTTCAAGGAAAATAAGGCCCCGAATTTAAAAATAAAACTATTTCCAGTTATTTCCATGTCACACTGAGCTGTGATTTTACCTGTAAAACAAAAAAATCAGAACAAGACAACTGATCCATACAAAAAAGGCTCTCCTATCCGGCTCTCTTTCAAATGCTGGCATTTTCTGTGACTTGGATTTTGCCTGTTATTATGAGATCATTACATCACCTATCACACAAGTGTAGCTTTGTTATCTTTGAAAGACAAGCTGCTAGACAATATACAACACAAAGTTAGACAAGCGAGGGCAGTACACAGGGATTTCACAGGCACTCTGGAATTGGGCACCCGACTTGAATTCCTGGCGTTGAAAACCTCTCTCCAAATGACTTACTGTCTTTCACTAAGATCCAGCAGCAGTTCTCTCCTGTGCCTCATGCTCTTCTGTAGCCAGCCAAAGCCCACGGAGCTGCACTGTAAGCTTGAAGGCCAGTGTGCCAGCTGCGTGTCCTATTTCTGTCACCTAGTTCTTATGTACCGTTTCTTGCTAATCAAAAGGCCCAGTGATTCCTCCTCACCCATCACACTGGAGTTAGTACATCCAAGCAGTATTTCTGCCGCGCTACATTTGCACGGATTAGCTGCTGAACCCTCCAGATGATGTACTGCTTTTCAAGAAGGGTGTAGTATAACTGGCGAGGGTCTACAGTAAGTCCAAGAGGGTGCTCAACGATGTACAGGAGTCTGACTTCAAAGTATAAATTGAAAAACAGCCGCTTAACTGGAGAGAAATAACAATGTTTAAACTCTAAAAGGTAGCTGTAAGGAAGAACTTTTGTGTACATCCACTGCACACAGGACACGGAATCATGGGGCTTAAATTACAACCTGAAAAACTTAGGGTATGTGGCAATCTTTGCAACAGTAGTAATAATTACAGGAAATGTTTAAGAATAAATTAGGCAAGCGTTTGTCAAGAATGGTACAGAAAGTTGATCATTCACCTCTAGAATGAGAGCAACGCTAGACTATCTTCAAAGGTTCTTCTTTCCCCACTGCTGTCCCTCTCCGTATTTCTACCCTCAAACACAAGCATCATCCCCAGCTGTGCACTTACAATTCTATCTGCATATGCACGTGTCTAGAGATGCACATTTATTTCTTCGTTACACACAGCTGAAGGAGAGTACTCAGAGGTAAGCCAATTTACATAAACAGCTTTTGAAAGTTAAAACACCTCAGCTTCTTGCAAAACGTCAGCCCAACAGAACACCGGGAGCGGTATGTAAATCCTTATGCCAAAACTGCGTTCTCTTAAATCTTATGAAAACCATTTCTAATGTAAAGCCTGACTTGTCTATTTTCTGACACACCCCTTCTCTGTCATCAGGTACTTATTAGATAGTAAAACAACTGACGGGGCAAACACCATAACTAGCACAATAGCTGACTTCCGTAGCAGTTGCATATCATGTCTGAAGAAATGTGAGTTTAGTAGGTAGATACACATTCAGAAATGCACAAGAACTGAAAGGAGTAATCTGTAACCGGTAGACTAAGAACGCTGCAATAGCACGCAATGTAAATCAACATGCAGCTATAGGGAAGGGAAGGGAAGTACAGAAACATTCTTCTGGATTAAAAAAAAAAAATAAAATACGCAGCAATGGTAGGAAAAGGTACTTGGAACGTGCCACTTTCAATCCACTGAAACAATGTCTGCAACAGCAGTAAGAACACTGGCAAACTACCTTCTCTGTTCCACAGGGCCTTGAGACCCATACGCATTGTCTGTTGCCACTTGCTGTTAGGAAACAAAGGCACTGCGATCAGTAGAAGCGTGTAGAACACCGAAAATGAAACTTTTGAATACGTCACATGCAAGATCCTCATTCTCCGTACAGTCTACAAGGTTACACAATTGTAAAATACTTTGTAAGAATGAGAATCCTGACGTTTGCCTTGGACTAAAAAAGTTTTTAAATTCCGTTTCGAGGGTTTTTTCCCAAGGGTTTTAGAAATAAAAGCATCTTGGTAAAGTGATTTTCACACACTGCACAGACACAAGCAGTGTTTCTCCCACTGCGAGAGGAGTATCAAAATACTCTTATCTAATATGTTATAGACAAGAGTGACCAAGGTCACAGGAGAATCTGTACTTTCCCACTGATTACAAGGAACGGGCCAGCTGCTTTGTGCCTCCTATGCAGCTGGAGCATGCAGTTGCCTGGTAACGTGTTCCGAACTATTGCATCTTAATCACATATACACGTAGGAATACCAAGCTGACCGCTTAGGTTTATCAGCCAAAACAGTTTACAGCAACACAATAGTTTAGAGCAATTCAGGAACTTTAACACTGAATTTAGGTATGCGCTTATATGGTTTGACAAACAGAACTTTTATAAATGAAAGGGAAACAACAGGTGACTTTAGAGCATACAAAAGGTATAGTCTACAAACCAAATATCAATTATTAGCAATGTTTCCCTGTTCAAAGGGCATCATTTAATGTCTCAGACTCAACAAGCATGAACTGACAGACTGTTATGATTTGAAAATTTTAAAAAAGTTCTAATAGTGTGCCCAAAACAGAGCTGTTTCAGTGTTCAGGCTAGACTCGTTGTCTCCAGTAAATACATATCTTAATTCTAACACAGGATAAAAAACGATTTATAAATTTCCTCTTGTGAAAATGAAACTGTTCCAATCACCCTGTTCACTCCTATTTAAGATATTAAATAGGGCAAATCAGAAGTAACTTGAACCAATCCCTCCCACCCAGCTATAAACCAGGACCATATACAGCCCTTGCAGACTACACAAGACCCTGTCTCATTCCAGCCATATCATTAGCATAAGCTGTGCAAACCCATGCAAATCAACAGGTTTTTCAGGCATAAAAGCAGACTCCAACAGCAGTTAAGCCACTTCTTACAACTGACAATGTCATACTTCCATCACTGATTATAGCACAAGAACAAAAGAGAATGGGTCCTTATTGTCCTTCATGAACTTGAGGGGCTGCAAGAAACCAGTGAAGTTACAAGCCTGGATTCTGTAATGTCGCTACCAGCATAATTTCCAGATCAAAGATCCGGCCTCCTGTTAAGATCATCAAACATATTTTTGAGTTCGGAGGACAGGTCATCACAACACTATGTTAGGTAGAGTATAAAACCTTATCATCAGAATCTCAGCTAGTTTAAGTCAATGTATTCTGTGTGTTCCGCTGAAGTCAATGAAACTAAACACACTATCATAGGAAAGAGATATTTCAGCACGCCTCAGACCTGGAAAACTATCTTGAAAAATGCCCGTAACTTTTAACACACTTCCCACGATCTCTCAACAGCGAGCAGTAGTAAGACCCTAACAGTTACTTGCAACCTATTTCTTGCATAGCATTCATTTTTATTTTAATTTTAAAAGGGGCAACTAATAAATAAGATTTTTGCAGCTACTCACAAAAATCAATAAGCAAAGACATTTGTTCCAAGACTTAAATTTCTTGTATAATTTAAAAAACTAGCAAAGCTCTGTAAAGTAAAATAGATACATTTACCTACTAATGTAGGAAACTACAGACAAACTTCAGGAAATGACCAAAGGTGCAGAGGATAGGCTAATGCCTATTAGCATTAGGTAGAAAAACAAGGTAAAAAAGGTAGAAATGCCTATTAGCATTAAGGTAGAACAACAACAACAACAACAACAACAACAAAACCCCAGAAGTTCTACAGAAAAATGAGTGAGCAGCCCACAGCACTGGCAGACAACAGATTTTTTTATCCCCGCTTCCTCCACCCCTTCTTCTTATCCCCCCACCCCCGTTTTTTTTTAAAGGAAATAATTATTCTATTCTGAAACATATTGTCAGTGATGCAGTTGAAGCCAAAAGTTTAAATGAGTTCAGGAGAGGATTAACCGAATTCTAAGACATGTGCCAACACAACCGCTATAGAAAGCATCTGCATCACGGTGAAATGCAAACAGCTACTCTGAGAACGACACATTATTCTTCACTAAATTTGCCTTTTACCCTGTTGTATAGTTACTAATGTTGAAAAGAGTCACTGCTGTGCAAGAAACTAAAACTTACAGCGCTTCATGCTGGGAGAGAACTGTGGCCCATCAGCTCGTGGCTGTGAAGCCTTACAACTTAACACGTTGCAGTTGCACACCAACAAGTTCTGAGGCAGACTGCTGACTGTATTCAATAGTCACAGCTTATGTAGGAGGATATGATAAACTTGACTTATTTGCCTTTAACCGATGCTCCAAATATTTTAAAGTCGTTCTTAAAGCAGGTTACTGGTTTGATTACCCTTCATACAAAATCCTCCTTCACATGCAGGTTTCTCTTCTCTTCTTTTCAGATTTAAGGCATGAACAGAAACCACACCTGCATCATCACTGAAATCAGTGCCTATTTTTCAATAAACTTTAGCAGCAGCATCAGAATTCGTCCTCAAGTACCGTTCATAAAGCAAATGCTTCATTCTTCAAAACTTTTTTTTGCAAAGGTTAGTAATGCTGTACCACAGACTCCCACGCCCAGTCACGCATGTTCTTCCCGAGACTGTTACGCAGCTTCGTATTTTAAAAATCGCCATCCTAACTGCGTACCTGATACTACTGGTTCTCCCCTTTTTAAAGTCTGATGTTAAGGAAAAGCTGCAAGTCCTACAAAACCAGGCAGACTTGCTTGTTCTTGCCAAAGAGAAAAAGGTTAAGCATTATTAAAAAATAAGACTATTGCCTACCTTTAAGTATCCATAAAGCTACCAACACGAACCGTATGGTGGCTTGTTAGCATCGCTATTTGAACACGGGCATGCAAAATGTCCTTCAGTTAAATTCCAAACTCTATGAATTAATTGGTGGGCAATTCCCCAAGGATAAAACGTCTATCAAAAGCCAACAGTAAGCCAGAAATATCTTTCCGTTTCATAGGGTAAAAAAACAAAATACAGTGAATCCTGAAAAAAGAAATCGATATTAGACCGGGAACGCCTATATAGTTATAGGGCAAGTAATAAAACATTTAGTGTTTTGATTTTCTTTTTTTTATTTCTGTCATCACAATAGTTAGACAAACATGGAAACATTTGCAACAGCAATACTTGGGCCACTTTAAAATCTTGGTAACACTGAAATACAGGGCAGCAAAAACTAATGATGTGGGGAGGGGACTTTAGGTCTTCTTATTTTCAGACACATTCACACACACACACACACTCCACAACTCCAAAGAGCTATCTTAACTATGTCTGCCAGTAAACAGAAATAGTAGGCAGAAAGGAACCCTATCTATACTAAGACAGTTAGCTGTGTCGTAAAACTGAAGATCACTGCAACCAGTGCCATCTTAAAGAAGAAAAAAACCCAACAACAACAACAACCAAAAAACCTGAAAGGAACCATCACTGTGCATGTCATAAGCATGAAGTTATTTTAACCTGATGACTACTCTGCCCTCTACTTTAAGCATCATGAAGTTTTTATGTATTTTCAAAGTCTAAGGTTATTATTTTAAATGGCCTACTTGTAGTGGCAGCCCAAGTAGCATTCTGGAGAACACCACAGTGCCCACAACTTCTACAGGTCAGTGCAGTCTGATCAAGCACTGCATTTCTAGGGGAGGAAAACAAAAAACCACTACCGCTCATTTATTCAATTGAAAAGCTTATTACCTGCACCTTCCAAAGCAACAGGCTACAGGAACACTGAATGCAAAGTAAACCAGACCCATCTGGAATACTCTGACTCAGCCTCAGCTCCAAGTTACACATCTTTCATTTCGTATTTGAAGGGATTAACAGCATTTGGATGCACAGAAACTGTCTTTACAGTCATGTCTGCGGACCTCCGAGTCAAGAGTTAAAAATGTCTTCCTAAATTATAACAGTATTAGCAGTTCCTCTGAAAGGAGCGGAAAAAAAAACCACAACCAGGGAAGGAGGAAAGTGACACAAAACCAAGGTTTTTTTCCAGAGATAACAAAATCCTGAGAGAACAAGATGCTTGTGCTATCAGAATAAAAATCCCCAAAGAAACAAAAGAGTTTACCTTTCCCTTGGAAAAGTTACCTTTGAGTCAAGATCTGCTCTTTTTCTCTCCCAACCATGAAATCTCTCTTCAGCTTAAGACTGTCATCTACTGCAGTAGAAATTCAGTGCACACACTGGAACCTGGATAGAAACTTATTTAAAAAAAAAAACCAAACAATACAATAGTATTACAGTGGCTAGAAATCTTTTACATATTCTGATGAAAAGACTCAACTTATTTCTAGGAAATAAAGTGTTTGGGGCCAAAGCCAACAGATGATGTTCATGTAAGGTAAAAAAAAATTTTTTTTTTTTTTTTTTTTTTAAATTGATATATTGAAAAAAGCTGGAGAAGGAAGCGGGGACAGAAATGAAAAACCATTCAGGGAGTCAGTGGTATAGATTGTCACCATGCAACCTAAATATTGTAATTGCAGATCACATAGTCGGAACAAGCCAGTCAAAAGTAGCACACTCCCTGGGAGAGGGGCGGGAGTCTCTTCCCCCTTGTATTTCAAGCCAAGACCCAACTAGCAGAAGGCAGCTTTTCTGTCAGATAAAGCAAGGCAAAAGGATCACGTACAGCAACTTCCTTGCAGCCTCTTGCTCCTGAGCACCCTTCTTCACCTCTTTCTTTCTTTCTTCTGGTGATGGGAAGGCAAAGCATGTTCTGCTCCTGTGAGCCCATACGGCTTGTCCCTATAGTCACAGCAGGCACCTGTGATTCCTCTCCGAAGACATTTACGCATAGAAATCAGTTGAGTGGTGTGTTACGGAAGCATAAGCTGCAGCGGACGTGATTTTGAATCAGTTATTGTTTTGCCCATCATGATAAAATAAAACCGGCAATTTCTTACTTTATAGAAATCCTCCTAAAGTAGTAGTTGCCCCCAATCGCTGTCAAGTTTTTGTATCACAGGAGAACAAATGCAGCCAAAAGAATATTTTCTCTAAAAGGACCGCTCCGAACTACACAAGCAGGCAGGCACAGGCAGCTCCCAATTTAGTTAAGGGTACGTACACAGCACCGCTTAGTGGTGCAAGCGGAGTCACCGCTGACAGGAATGAGAAGCTTGAACACCAACCTTCCCGCCCCGGCCCCCTGGACATGAACGATGCCTGGTCTGTCTGTCCTCACTCGCAAAATACCACTACAATGCCTTTACTACAAGAGAGTACATCTGCCAAGCAAAACAAGTCCAAGAGTGCTGAACCTCGAGGCCAGCAGAACCCACGGCTGCTGAGCATCAAACAGATGCATCCACTCTGAAGAGCTTTCAGAATTCTACAGCACTCTACCACATGGTTTCTGGCGACACAGCCTGAAGCAGGGTTTAAACAAATGATCCAGCTTAGTATCTGCCTGTAGTGCAAAGAATAGCAATCTCTTGGCTCACGATTTGGGTTTTATATAGACTTGAGCCATAAACAAATGCAACAGATGTAGAAAAACTGAAGACCGACAGCAACTGGAACGTAACTATTCTTTTTCCACTCCATCAACCCGTTGGAAAACTAACTCCCTCGTGCACTTACGTAACTGAGCACAAAGAGAACAAAAAGAAAGGCTTTTATTCAGAAGAAATTAGTGTGTCTTTACAGGAAAGTAACGGTTTCAACTTACAAAACCAGCATCATCATTAGTGATGCACCTTTCCTGAAGGGGAAATCCTTCTCTTTTAGCAAATGTCAATTCCAAGAGCCTGTAAACAAAAACAAACAAGCAACCCACACCATTACCCCACAAAAGCTCTGTTTAGATTACACACACACACACACACACATATATATATATATATATATATATAAAAAACCCATGTCTTCACAGATGACAACTGTATCAATTTATACTTCAGGTCCTTCTCCTCCAGGAACCACCTATAAAAGACGACGACAATTTTGTGTTTGTGCCATAGGTCCGAGTTTTACAAACCCATACATGACAGTTCTTGCTTTACAACAATTTAGCAGATGGAGACTTCACCGGTAGACCACAAAAGCGGTTTTTCGATTCAATATTATCTTCCTCTCCCAACAGTGGAAGCCAGTTATTGCCAGAGAAGCACAGGACAGAACCTCCAAAACACAAAGAATGTTTAACAAAACACAGAGGAGTTCCTAGATAACAAACATTTTGGTTTTTGTCTTTGGTATTCACCTCAAGGAAATGATTCTGTCTAGAAACACTACAGCTCATTTTTAAAAGGACAAAGAACATCCTTCCTTTCGTGAATAATTTCTCCAATTGCTGATTCCTCCCCAGACTGTCACGGTACTGGGAAGTTGGTTTCCTCTTTCCAACTTCTATCAGTAAGCAGAGCTCAAAAACTGATAAAGAGCCTGAACCCTTCTACAGGCAGCAGGGAGTCATTTTCCAGGGAAGAAAGTAAAGAACTGAACAACGGAAAAAGAAATACAAAAGGAAAAACATGAATAAGGGAAAAAAGAAGAGGGTAACCATTGCTTTTACTGATCCATTCTTAATAGTTAGCTGAGCACTTCTAAAGAGGAAGAACTTTGCTGCTTTCAGGACCGAAGTAAGAAAAAGTCTAAAGCATAGTCTTCCTGACATGGGAGACGTGTCCGCAAGAGAGGCACACGGTCCGATACAGAAACGTATCTACGTCTCGCTGAAAATGTGCACTCTAAGCATCACCAGCTTCTGCTTCAAGCGCAGTATACCACCAGCTTAACCGGATGGTAGTAATTTTACCCCATACAAGAAGTCAGAACACGCGCTATCCTTTAAGGAGGCAGAACAATAACCAAAGCAGAAAAAGGCTTAGAAATTAAGGCAAGATGGCACTTGCTCAGACACACAGTGAGGAGGTGCAAGGTGGGAAAGACAGCAAAATGGAGATTGTTCCTCGTTCACACAGAGCTGATTTCGACTCGAGTTGGTCGTCCTCTCCTCTTCCCACAAAATTAGGAATGCTTTTACGCAGGAAGTCCTGACTTTGTAGCCATCTATGCCGACAAACTAAAAACTATTCTAGGTCTGCTCTTGTGGTATTTAGGAAGTTGCAGAATTCAGCTTAGGGATGCATAATCACAGTATTTAATTACTGTTTCAGTACTGACCTACCTACACCAGCAGATAATAAACTAAAAATCACAGTGCTTCTGATTTGGTGTAAGCCAACAGACCTCCAGATTGTTTTCAGAGCATGTAAAGGTACAGCTCTCTGGGCATCATGGCAATCATAACTGCCAAACGACTTGACAAGCTTGTAAACATCCAAACTGCTGCAAACACATCTATACATACAATAATGGATAAAACGTAGATGCATTCCACCTACACGCTTATGCAGGCAAACACTCGTGAGTTAAAAGCCACTGTATGAACCAGCTTACGGAGCGCTTAGCAAAGCCAGTGATTCCCTTGCACACCTGAAGACCAGAAAAACATTCACCAAAATAAAGTTAGGGACATGCTCTTTTTTTTTTTTTTTTTTTTTTTTTTTTTTTTTTTTTAAACTGTAACGTGTACTAAGACAGCAAGATCACTTTTCCAGCGTCCTTCATACACACATATGCCCCAGAAGCTACTTGAAATTACCTTGTGTAATGGAATTGTCTGGAAAGCTCAGCTTAAAGTAGCTGAGCTCAGTGACTGATTGATTTACAGGTACAGAAAATAAATGCATGCAGCATTTTAACAATGCTGACTTACCAGTGTTATGTTATTTCCATTTAGCAAAATCTGGTCTAGCTTTGCGATTCTTCTGCCCTCAGACGGAGTCTCACTGAAGCAGCGTTAAAAACAAATAAGTAAGCACACATAACCAGGGACAACAGTTCCAGTTTTGATTACAGAATAAATCTCTACATTAAGATGGCAGTTGTTGGAACTAAGAAATGAATTGGCCACGCTGCAGCCTGATCTTGACAAATTGACCGCCTGGATAAAGCAAGCTATCTGGCAACTAAAAAGATCCATTGTACTTTTCTGCTCAGTACACCTAAAGATACAGATTCACCCTCGAAATCTCGGCAATTGCTTCAATACCACCAACACTCAGAACAGGTTTCAAATAGCAACGTGGCAGGACAAAGTAATAAATGCTTATCCTTAAGTCTGCTAACTTTCTAAGCCTTTGCCTAGACCTTAAGGAAATGTAAAAACAAACAAACTACTGCAAAGTTCAACACACAATCCACGCAAAGTTAAGGCTATCAAGTAGGAACCGGATTACAAGTGTAAGTCATGCAACAGCTACTCTATAACATGGATGTCCTGAACAGATCCTCCTCTACAGTTTAAGTCCAAGGTACAAACCCTTCAGCTGGCAAGTATTCCAAAAATATAAAACCTCTTTGCTTACAGAGCTTACACAGTATTTTTCCCCAGGAAACCAAATGTTCAAGAGGAACAGGAGGCAGAAACAACACTTGCAATTCTGTAACGTCTTCTAGCACCGTATCTGAAAATCCAGTTTCAAGGAAAATAAGGCCCCGAATTTAAAAATAAAACTATTTCCAGTTATTTCCATGTCACACTGAGCTGTGATTTTACCTGTAAAACAAAAAAATCAGAACAAGACAACTGATCCATACAAAAAAGGCTCTCCTATCCGGCTCTCTTTCAAATGCTGGCATTTTCTGTGACTTGGATTTTGCCTGTTATTATGAGATCATTACATCACCTATCACACAAGTGTAGCTTTGTTATCTTTGAAAGACAAGCTGCTAGACAATATACAACACAAAGTTAGACAAGCGAGGGCAGTACACAGGGATTTCACAGGCACTCTGGAATTGGGCACCCGACTTGAATTCCTGGCGTTGAAAACCTCTCTCCAAATGACTTACTGTCTTTCACTAAGATCCAGCAGCAGTTCTCTCCTGTGCCTCATGCTCTTCTGTAGCCAGCCAAAGCCCACGGAGCTGCACTGTAAGCTTGAAGGCCAGTGTGCCAGCTGCGTGTCCTATTTCTGTCACCTAGTTCTTATGTACCGTTTCTTGCTAATCAAAAGGCCCAGTGATTCCTCCTCACCCATCACACTGGAGTTAGTACATCCAAGCAGTATTTCTGCCGCGCTACATTTGCACGGATTAGCTGCTGAACCCTCCAGATGATGTACTGCTTTTCAAGAAGGGTGTAGTATAACTGGCGAGGGTCTACAGTAAGTCCAAGAGGGTGCTCAACGATGTACAGGAGTCTGACTTCAAAGTATAAATTGAAAAACAGCCGCTTAACTGGAGAGAAATAACAATGTTTAAACTCTAAAAGGTAGCTATAAGGAAGAACTTTTGTGTACATCCACTGCACACAGTTACACGGAATCATGGGGCTTAAATTACAACCTGAAAAACTTAGGGTATGTGGCAATCTTTGCAACAGTAGTAATAATTACAGGAAATGTTTAAGAATAAATTAGGCAAGCGTTTGTCAAGAATGGTACAGAAAGTTGATCATTCACCTCTAGAATGAGAGCAACGCTAGACTATCTTCAAAGGTTCTTCTTTCCCCACTGCTGTCCCTCTCCGTATTTCTACCCTCAAACACAAGCATCATCCCCAGCTGTGCACTTACAATTCTATCTGCATATGCACGTGTCTAGAGATGCACATTTATTTCTTCGTTACACACAGCTGAAGGAGAGTACTCAGAGGTAAGCCAATTTACATAAACAGCTTTTGAAAGTTAAAACACCTCAGCTTCTTGCAAAACGTCAGCCCAACAGAACACCGGGAGCGGTATGTAAATCCTTATGCCAAAACTGCGTTCTCTTAAATCTTATGAAAACCATTTCTAATGTAAAGCCTGACTTGTCTATTTTCTGACACACCCCTTCTCTGTCATCAGGTACTTATTAGATAGTAAAACAACTGACGGGGCAAACACCATAACTAGCACAATAGCTGACTTCCGTAGCAGTTGCATATCATGTCTGAAGAAATGTGAGTTTAGTAGGTAGATACACATTCAGAAATGCACAAGAACTGAAAGGAGTAATCTGTAACCGGTAGACTAAGAACGCTGCAATAGCACGCAATGTAAATCAACATGCAGCTATAGGGAAGGGAAGGGAAGTACAGAAACATTCTTCTGGATTAAAAAAAAAAAATAAAATACGCAGCAATGGTAGGAAAAGGTACTTGGAACGTGCCACTTTCAATCCACTGAAACAATGTCTGCAACAGCAGTAAGAACACTGGCAAACTACCTTCTCTGTTCCACAGGGCCTTGAGACCCATACGCATTGTCTGTTGCCACTTGCTGTTAGGAAACAAAGGCACTGCGATCAGTAGAAGCGTGTAGAACACCGAAAATGAAACTTTTGAATACGTCACATGCAAGATCCTCATTCTCCGTACAGTCTACAAGGTTACACAATTGTAAAATACTTTGTAAGAATGAGAATCCTGACGTTTGCCTTGGACTAAAAAAGTTTTTAAATTCCGTTTCGAGTTTTTTTTCCCAAGGGTTTTAGAAATAAAAGCATCTTGGTAAAGTGATTTTCACACACTGCACAGACACAAGCAGTGTTTCTCCCACTGCGAGAGGAGTATCAAAATACTCTTATCTAATATGTTATAGACAAGAGTGACCAAGGTCACAGGAGAATCTGTACTTTCCCACTGATTACAAGGAACGGGCCAGCTGCTTTGTGCCTCCTATGCAGCTGGAGCATGCAGTTGCCTGGTAACGTGTTCCGAACTATTGCATCTTAATCACATATACACGTAGGAATACCAAGCTGACCGCTTAGGTTTATCAGCCAAAACAGTTTACAGCAACACAATAGTTTAGAGCAATTCAGGAACTTTAACACTGAATTTAGGTATGCGCTTATATGGTTTGACAAACAGAACTTTTATAAATGAAAGGGAAACAACAGGTGACTTTAGAGCATACAAAAGGTATAGTCTACAAACCAAATATCAATTATTAGCAATGTTTCCCTGTTCAAAGGGCATCATTTAATGTCTCAGACTCAACAAGCATGAACTGACAGACTGTTATGATTTGAAAATTTTAAAAAAGTTCTAATAGTGTGCCCAAAACAGAGCTGTTTCAGTGTTCAGGCTAGACTCGTTGTCTCCAGTAAATACATATCTTAATTCTAACACAGGATAAAAAACGATTTATAAATTTCCTCTTGTGAAAATGAAACTGTTCCAATCACCCTGTTCACTCCTATTTAAGATATTAAATAGGGCAAATCAGAAGTAACTTGAACCAATCCCTCCCACCCAGCTATAAACCAGGACCATATACAGCCCTTGCAGACTACACAAGACCCTGTCTCATTCCAGCCATATCATTAGCATAAGCTGTGCAAACCCATGCAAATCAACAGGTTTTTCAGGCATAAAAGCAGACTCCAACAGCAGTTAAGCCACTTCTTACAACTGACAATGTCATACTTCCATCACTGATTATAGCACAAGAACAAAAGAGAATGGGTCCTTATTGTCCTTCATGAACTTGAGGGGCTGCAAGAAACCAGTGAAGTTACAAGCCTGGATTCTGTAATGTCGCTACCAGCATAATTTCCAGATCAAAGATCCGGCCTCCTGTTAAGATCATCAAACATATTTTTGAGTTCGGAGGACAGGTCATCACAACACTATGTTAGGTAGAGTATAAAACCTTATCATCAGAATCTCAGCTAGTTTAAGTCAATGTATTCTGTGTGTTCCGCTGAAGTCAATGAAACTAAACACACTATCATAGGAAAGAGATATTTCAGCACGCCTCAGACCTGGAAAACTATCTTGAAAAATGCCCGTAACTTTTAACACACTTCCCACGATCTCTCAACAGCGAGCAGTAGTAAGACCCTAACAGTTACTTGCAACCTATTTCTTGCATAGCATTCATTTTTATTTTAATTTTAAAAGGGGCAACTAATAAATAAGATTTTTGCAGCTACTCACAAAAATCAATAAGCAAAGACATTTGTTCCAAGACTTAAATTTCTTGTATAATTTAAAAAACTAGCAAAGCTCTGTAAAGTAAAATAGATACATTTACCTACTAATGTAGGAAACTACAGACAAACTTCAGGAAATGACCAAAGGTGCAGAGGATAGGCTAATGCCTATTAGCATTAGGTAGAAAAACAAGGTAAAAAAGGTAGAAATGCCTATTAGCATTAAGGTAGAACAACAACAACAACAACAACAACAACAAAACCCCAGAAGTTCTACAGAAAAATGAGTGAGCAGCCCACAGCACTGGCAGACAACAGATTTTTTTATCCCCGCTTCCTCCACCCCTTCTTCTTATCCCCCCACCCCCGTCTTTTTTTAAAGGAAATAATTATTCTATTCTGAAACATATTGTCAGTGATGCAGTTGAAGCCAAAAGTTTAAATGAGTTCAGGAGAGGATTAACCGAATTCTAAGACATGTGCCAACACAACCGCTATAGAAAGCATCTGCATCACGGTGAAATGCAAACAGCTACTCTGAGAACGACACATTATTCTTCACTAAATTTGCCTTTTACCCTGTTGTATAGTTACTAATGTTGAAAAGAGTCACTGCTGTGCAAGAAACTAAAACTTACAGCGCTTCATGCTGGGAGAGAACTGTGGCCCATCAGCTCGTGGCTGTGAAGCCTTACAACTTAACACGTTGCAGTTGCACACCAACAAGTTCTGAGGCGGACTGCTGACTGTATTCAATAGTCACAGCTTATGTAGGAGGATATGATAAACTTGACTTATTTGCCTTTAACCGATGCTCCAAATATTTTAAAGTCGTTCTTAAAGCAGGTTACTGGTTTGATTACCCTTCATACAAAATCCTCCTTCACATGCAGGTTTCTCTTCTCTTCTTTTCAGATTTAAGGCATGAACAGAAACCACACCTGCATCATCACTGAAATCAGTGCCTATTTTTCAATAAACTTTAGCAGCAGCATCAGAATTCGTCCTCAAGTACCGTTCATAAAGCAAATGCTTCATTCTTCAAAACTTTTTTTTGCAAAGGTTAGTAATGCTGTACCACAGACTCCCACGCCCAGTCACGCATGTTCTTCCTGAGACTGTTACGCAGCTTCGTATTTTAAAAATCGCCATCCTAACTGCGTACCTGATACTACTGGTTCTCCCCTTTTTAAAGTCTGATGTTAAGGAAAAGCTGCAAGTCCTACAAAACCAGGCAGACTTGCTTGTTCTTGCCAAAGAGAAAAAGGTTAAGCATTATTAAAAAATAAGACTATTGCCTACCTTTAAGTATCCATAAAGCTACCAACACGAACCGTATGGTGGCTTGTTAGCATCGCTATTTGAACACGGGCATGCAAAATGTCCTTCAGTTAAATTCCAAACTCTATGAATTAATTGGTGGGCAATTCCCCAAGGATAAAACGTCTATCAAAAGCCAACAGTAAGCCAGAAATATCTTTCCGTTTCATAGGGTAAAAAAACAAAATACAGTGAATCCTGAAAAAAGAAATCGATATTAGACCGGGAACGCCTATATAGTTATAGGGCAAGTAATAAAACATTTAGTGTTTTGATTTTCTTTTTTTTATTTCTGTCATCACAATAGTTAGACAAACATGGAAACATTTGCAACAGCAATACTTGGGCCACTTTAAAATCTTGGTAACACTGAAATACAGGGCAGCAAAAACTAATGATGTGGGGAGGGGACTTTAGGTCTTCTTATTTTCAGACACATTCACACACACACACACACTCCACAACTCCAAAGAGCTATCTTAACTATGTCTGCCAGTAAACGGAAATAGTAGGCAGAAAGGAACCCTATCTATACTAAGACAGTTAGCTGTGTCGTAAAACTGAAGATCACTGCAACCAGTGCCATCTTAAAGAAGAAAAAAACCCAACAACAACAACAACCAAAAAACCTGAAAGGAACCATCACTGTGCATGTCATAAGCATGAAGTTATTTTAACCTGATGACTACTCTGCCCTCTACTTTAAGCATCATGAAGTTTTTATGTATTTTCAAAGTCTAAGGTTATTATTTTAAATGGCCTACTTGTAGTGGCAGCCCAAGTAGCATTCTGGAGAACACCACAGTGCCCACAACTTCTACAGGTCAGTGCAGTCTGATCAAGCACTGCATTTCTAGGGGAGGAAAACAAAAAACCACTACCGCTCATTTATTCAATTGAAAAGCTTATTACCTGCACCTTCCAAAGCAACAGGCTACAGGAACACTGAATGCAAAGTAAACCAGACCCATCTGGAATACTCTGACTCAGCCTCAGCTCCAAGTTACACATCTTTCATTTCGTATTTGAAGGGATTAACAGCATTTGGATGCACAGAAACTGTCTTTACAGTCATGTCTGCGGACCTCCGAGTCAAGAGTTAAAAATGTCTTCCTAAATTATAACAGTATTAGCAGTTCCTCTGAAAGGAGCGGAAAAAAAAACCACAACCAGGGAAGGAGGAAAGTGACACAAAACCAAGGTTTTTTTCCAGAGATAACAAAATCCTGAGAGAACAAGATGCTTGTGCTATCAGAATAAAAATCCCCAAAGAAACAAAAGAGTTTACCTTTCCCTTGGAAAAGTTACCTTTGAGTCAAGATCTGCTCTTTTTCTCTCCCAACCATGAAATCTCTCTTCAGCTTAAGACTGTCATCTACTGCAGTAGAAATTCAGTGCACACACTGGAACCTGGATAGAAACTTATTTAAAAAAAAAAACCAAACAATACAATAGTATTACAGTGGCTAGAAATCTTTTACATATTCTGATGAAAAGACTCAACTTATTTCTAGGAAATAAAGTGTTTGGGGCCAAAGCCAACAGATGATGTTCATGTAAGGTAAAAAAAAATTTTTTTTTTTTTTTTTTTTTTTAAATTGATATATTGAAAAAAGATGGAGAAGGAAGCGGGGACAGAAATGAAAAACCATTCAGGGAGTCAGTGGTATAGATTGTCACCATGCAACCTAAATATTGTAATTGCAGATCACATAGTCGGAACAAGCCAGTCAAAAGTAGCACACTCCCTGGGAGAGGGGCGGGAGTCTCTTCCCCCTTGTATTTCAAGCCAAGACCCAACTAGCAGAAGGCAGCTTTTCTGTCAGATAAAGCAAGGCAAAAGGATCACGTACAGCAACTTCCTTGCAGCCTCTTGCTCCTGAGCACCCTTCTTCACCTCTTTCTTTCTTTCTTTCTTCTGGTGATGGGAAGGCAAAGCATGTTCTGCTCCTGTGAGCCCATACGGCTTGTCCCTATAGTCACAGCAGGCACCTGTGATTCCTCTCCGAAGACATTTACGCATAGAAATCAGTTGAGTGGTGTGTTACGGAAGCATAAGCTGCAGCGGACGTGATTTTGAATCAGTTATTGTTTTGCCCATCATGATAAAATAAAACCGGCAATTTCTTACTTTATAGAAATCCTCCTAAAGTAGTAGTTGCCCCCAATCGCTGTCAAGTTTTTGTATCACAGGAGAACAAATGCAGCCAAAAGAACATTTTCTCTAAAAGGACCGCTCCGAACTACACAAGCAGGCAGGCACAGGCAGCTCCCAATTTAGTTAAGGGTACGTACACAGCACCGCTTAGTGGTGCAAGCGGAGTCACCGCTGACAGGAATGAGAAGCTTGAACACCAACCTTCCCGCCCCGGCCCCCTGGACATGAACGATGCCTGGTCTGTCTGTCCTCACTCGCAAAATACCACTACAATGCCTTTACTACAAGAGAGTACATCTGCCAAGCAAAACAAGTCCAAGAGTGCTGAACCTCAAGGCCAGCAGAACCCACGGCTGCTGAGCATCAAACAGATGCATCCACTCTGAAGAGCTTTCAGAATTCTACAGCACTCTACCACATGGTTTCTGGCGACACAGCCTGAAGCAGGGTTTAAACAAATGATCCAGCTTAGTATCTGCCTGTAGTGCAAAGAATAGCAATCTCTTGGCTCACGATTTGGGTTTTATATAGACTTGAGCCATAAACAAATGCAACAGATGTAGAAAAACTGAAGACCGACAGCAACTGGAACGTAACTATTCTTTTTCCACTCCATCAATCCGTTGGAAAACTAACTCCCTCGTGCACTTACGTAACTGAGCACAAAGAGAACAAAAAGAAAGGCTTTTATTCAGAAGAAATTAGTGTGTCTTTACAGGAAAGTAACGGTTTCAACTTACAAAACCAGCATCATCATTAGTGATGCACCTTTCCTGAAGGGGAAATCCTTCTCTTTTAGCAAATGTCAATTCCAAGAGCCTGTAAACAAAAACAAACAAGCAACCCACACCATTACCCCACAAAAGCTCTGTTTAGATTACACACACACACATATATATATATATATATATATATAAAAAAACCCCATGTCTTCACAGATGACAACTGTATCAATTTATACTTCAGGTCCTTCTCCTCCAGGAACCACCTATAAAAGACGACGACAATTTTGTGTTTGTGCCATAGGTCCGAGTTTTACAAACCCATACATGACAGTTCTTGCTTTACAACAATTTAGCAGATGGAGACTTCACCGGTAGACCACAAAAGCGGTTTTTCGATTCAATATTATCTTCCTCTCCCAACAGTGGAAGCCAGTTATTGCCAGAGAAGCACAGGACAGAACCTCCAAAACACAAAGAATGTTTAACAAAACACAGAGGAGTTCCTAGATAACAAACATTTTGGTTTTTGTCTTTGGTATTCACCTCAAGGAAATGATTCTGTCTAGAAACACTACAGCTCATTTTTAAAAGGACAAAGAACATCCTTCCTTTCGTGAATAATTTCTCCAATTGCTGATTCCTCCCCAGACTGTCACGGTACTGGGAAGTTGGTTTCCTCTTTCCAACTTCTATCAGTAAGCAGAGCTCAAAAACTGATAAAGAGCCTGAACCCTTCTACAGGCAGCAGGGAGTCATTTTCCAGGGAAGAAAGTAAAGAACTGAACAACGGAAAAAGAAATACAAAAGGAAAAACATGAATAAGGGAAAAAAGAAGAGGGTAACCATTGCTTTTACTGATCCATTCTTAATAGTTAGCTGAGCACTTCTAAAGAGGAAGAACTTTGCTGCTTTCAGGACCGAAGTAAGAAAAAGTCTAAAGCATAGTCTTCCTGACATGGGAGACGTGTCCGCAAGAGAGGCACACGGTCCGATACAGAAACGTATCTACGTCTCGCTGAAAATGTGCACTCTAAGCATCACCAGCTTCTGCTTCAAGCGCAGTATACCACCAGCTTAACCGGATGGTAGTAATTTTACCCCATACAAGAAGTCAGAACACGCGCTATCCTTTAAGGAGGCAGAACAATAACCAAAGCAGAAAAAGGCTTAGAAATTAAGGCAAGATGGCACTTGCTCAGACACACAGTGAGGAGGTGCAAGGTGGGAAAGACAGCAAAATGGAGATTGTTCCTCGTTCACACAGAGCTGATTTCGACTCGAGTTGGTCGTCCTCTCCTCTTCCCACAAAATTAGGAATGCTTTTACGCAGGAAGTCCTGACTTTGTAGCCATCTATGCCGACAAACTAAAAACTATTCTAGGTCTGCTCTTGTGGTATTTAGGAAGTTGCAGAATTCAGCTTAGGGATGCATAATCACAGTATTTAATTACTGTTTCAGTACTGACCTACCTACACCAGCAGATAATAAACTAAAAATCACAGTGCTTCTGATTTGGTGTAAGCCAACAGACCTCCAGATTGTTTTCAGAGCATGTAAAGGTACAGCTCTCTGGGCATCATGGCAATCATAACTGCCAAACGACTTGACAAGCTTGTAAACATCCAAACTGCTGCAAACACATCTATACATACAATAATGGATAAAACGTAGATGCATTCCACCTACACGCTTATGCAGGCAAACACTCGTGAGTTAAAAGCCACTGTATGAACCAGCTTACGGAGCGCTTAGCAAAGCCAGTGATTCCCTTGCACACCTGAAGACCAGAAAAACATTCACCAAAATAAAGTTAGGGACATGCTCTTTTTTTTTTTCTTTTTTTTTTTTTTTTTTTTTTTAAACTGTAACGTGTACTAAGACAGCAAGATCACTTTTCCAGCGTCCTTCATACACACATATGCCCCAGAAGCTACTTGAAATTACCTTGTGTAATGGAATTGTCTGGAAAGCTCAGCTTAAAGTAGCTGAGCTCAGTGACTGATTGATTTACAGGTACAGAAAATAAATGCATGCAGCATTTTAACAATGCTGACTTACCAGTGTTATGTTATTTCCATTTAGCAAAATCTGGTCTAGCTTTGCGATTCTTCTGCCCTCAGACGGAGTCTCACTGAAGCAGCGTTAAAAACAAATAAGTAAGCACACATAACCAGGGACAACAGTTCCAGTTTTGATTACAGAATAAATCTCTACATTAAGATGGCAGTTGTTGGAACTAAGAAATGAATTGGCCACGCTGCAGCCTGATCTTGACAAATTGACCGCCTGGATAAAGCAAGCTATCTGGCAACTAAAAAGATCCATTGTACTTTTCTGCTCAGTACACCTAAAGATACAGATTCACCCTCGAAATCTCGGCAATTGCTTCAATACCACCAACACTCAGAACAGGTTTCAAATAGCAACGTGGCAGGACAAAGTAATAAATGCTTATCCTTAAGTCTGCTAACTTTCTAAGCCTTTGCCTAGACCTTAAGGAAATGTAAAAACAAACAAACTACTGCAAAGTTCAACACACAATCCACGCAAAGTTAAGGCTATCAAGTAGGAACCGGATTACAAGTGTAAGTCATGCAACAGCTACTCTATAACATGGATGTCCTGAACAGATCCTCCTCTACAGTTTAAGTCCAAGGTACAAACCCTTCAGCTGGCAAGTATTCCAAAAATATAAAACCTCTTTGCTTACAGAGCTTACACAGTATTTTTCCCCAGGAAACCAAATGTTCAAGAGGAACAGGAGGCAGAAACAACACTTGCAATTCTGTAACGTCTTCTAGCACCGTATCTGAAAATCCAGTTTCAAGGAAAATAAGGCCCCGAATTTAAAAATAAAACTATTTCCAGTTATTTCCATGTCACACTGAGCTGTGATTTTACCTGTAAAACAAAAAAATCAGAACAAGACAACTGATCCATACAAAAAAGGCTCTCCTATCCGGCTCTCTTTCAAATGCTGGCATTTTCTGTGACTTGGATTTTGCCTGTTATTATGAGATCATTACATCACCTATCACACAAGTGTAGCTTTGTTATCTTTGAAAGACAAGCTGCTAGACAATATACAACACAAAGTTAGACAAGCGAGGGCAGTACACAGGGATTTCACAGGCACTCTGGAATTGGGCACCCGACTTGAATTCCTGGCGTTGAAAACCTCTCTCCAAATGACTTACTGTCTTTCACTAAGATCCAGCAGCAGTTCTCTCCTGTGCCTCATGCTCTTCTGTAGCCAGCCAAAGCCCACGGAGCTGCACTGTAAGCTTGAAGGCCAGTGTGCCAGCTGCGTGTCCTATTTCTGTCACCTAGTTCTTATGTACCGTTTCTTGCTAATCAAAAGGCCCAGTGATTCCTCCTCACCCATCACACTGGAGTTAGTACATCCAAGCAGTATTTCTGCCGCGCTACATTTGCACGGATTAGCTGCTGAACCCTCCAGATGATGTACTGCTTTTCAAGAAGGGTGTAGTATAACTGGCGAGGGTCTACAGTAAGTCCAAGAGGGTGCTCAACGATGTACAGGAGTCTGACTTCAAAGTATAAATTGAAAAACAGCCGCTTAACTGGAGAGAAATAACAATGTTTAAACTCTAAAAGGTAGCTATAAGGAAGAACTTTTGTGTACATCCACTGCACACAGTTACACGGAATCATGGGGCTTAAATTACAACCTGAAAAACTTAGGGTATGTGGCAATCTTTGCAACAGTAGTAATAATTACAGGAAATGTTTAAGAATAAATTAGGCAAGCGTTTGTCAAGAATGGTACAGAAAGTTGATCATTCACCTCTAGAATGAGAGCAACGCTAGACTATCTTCAAAGGTTCTTTCCCCACTGCTGTCCCTCTCCGTATTTCTACCCTCAAACACAAGCATCATCCCCAGCTGTGCACTTACAATTCTATCTGCATATGCACGTGTCTAGAGATGCACATTTATTTCTTCGTTACACACAGCTGAAGGAGAGTACTCAGAGGTAAGCCAATTTACATAAACAGCTTTTGAAAGTTAAAACACCTCAGCTTCTTGCAAAACGTCAGCCCAACAGAACACCGGGAGCGGTATGTAAATCCTTATGCCAAAACTGCGTTCTCTTAAATCTTATGAAAACCATTTCTAATGTAAAGCCTGACTTGTCTATTTTCTGACACACCCCTTCTCTGTCATCAGGTACTTATTAGATAGTAAAACAACTGACGGGGCAAACACCATAACTAGCACAATAGCTGACTTCCGTAGCAGTTGCATATCATGTCTGAAGAAATGTGAGTTTAGTAGGTAGATACACATTCAGAAATGCACAAGAACTGAAAGGAGTAATCTGTAACCGGTAGACTAAGAACGCTGCAATAGCACGCAATGTAAATCAACATGCAGCTATAGGGAAGGGAAGGGAAGTACAGAAACATTCTTCTGGATTAAAAAAAAAAATAAAATACGCAGCAATGGTAGGAAAAGGTACTTGGAACGTGCCACTTTCAATCCACTGAAACAATGTCTGCAACAGCAGTAAGAACACTGGCAAACTACCTTCTCTGTTCCACAGGGCCTTGAGACCCATACGCATTGTCTGTTGCCACTTGCTGTTAGGAAACAAAGGCACTGCGATCAGTAGAAGCGTGTAGAACACCGAAAATGAAACTTTTGAATACGTCACATGCAAGATCCTCATTCTCCGTACAGTCTACAAGGTTACACAATTGTAAAATACTTTGTAAGAATGAGAATCCTGGCGTTTGCCTTGGACTAAAAAAGTTTTTAAATTCCGTTTCGAGTTTTTTTTCCCAAGGGTTTTAGAAATAAAAGCATCTTGGTAAAGTGATTTTCACACACTGCACAGACACAAGCAGTGTTTCTCCCACTGCGAGAGGAGTATCAAAATACTCTTATCTAATATGTTATAGACAACAGTGACCAAGGTCACAGGAGAATCTGTACTTTCCCACTGATTACAAGGAACGGGCCAGCTGCTTTGTGCCTCCTATGCAGCTGGAGCATGCAGTTGCCTGGTAACGTGTTCCGAACTATTGCATCTTAATCACATATACACGTAGGAATACCAAGCTGACCGCTTAGGTTTATCAGCCAAAACAGTTTACAGCAACACAATAGTTTAGAGCAATTCAGGAACTTTAACACTGAATTTAGGTATGCGCTTATATGGTTTGACAAACAGAACTTTTATAAATGAAAGGGAAACAACAGGTGACTTTAGAGCATACAAAAGGTATAGTCTACAAACCAAATATCAATTATTAGCAATGTTTCCCTGTTCAAAGGGCATCATTTAATGTCTCAGACTCAACAAGCATGAACTGACAGACTGTTATGATTTGAAAATTTTAAAAAAGTTCTAATAGTGTGCCCAAAACAGAGCTGTTTCAGTGTTCAGGCTAGACTCGTTGTCTCCAGTAAATACATATCTTAATTCTAACACAGGATAAAAAACGATTTATAAATTTCCTCTTGTGAAAATGAAACTGTTCCAATCACCCTGTTCACTCCTATTTAAGATATTAAATAGGGCAAATCAGAAGTAACTTGAACCAATCCCTCCCACCCAGCTATAAACCAGGACCATATACAGCCCTTGCAGACTACACAAGACCCTGTCTCATTCCAGCCATATCATTAGCATAAGCTGTGCAAACCCATGCAAATCAACAGGTTTTTCAGGCATAAAAGCAGACTCCAACAGCAGTTAAGCCACTTCTTACAACTGACAATGTCATACTTCCATCACTGATTATAGCACAAGAACAAAAGAGAATGGGTCCTTATTGTCCTTCATGAACTTGAGGGGCTGCAAGAAACCAGTGAAGTTACAAGCCTGGATTCTGTAATGTCGCTACCAGCATAATTTCCAGATCAAAGATCCGGCCTCCTGTTAAGATCATCAAACATATTTTTGAGTTCGGAGGACAGGTCATCACAACACTATGTTAGGTAGAGTATAAAACCTTATCATCAGATTCTCAGCTAGTTTAAGTCAATGTATTCTGTGTGTTCCGCTGAAGTCAATGAAACTAAACACACTATCATAGGAAAGAGATATTTCAGCACGCCTCAGACCTGGAAAACTATCTTGAAAAATGCCCGTAACTTTTAACACACTTCCCACGATCTCTCAACAGCGAGCAGTAGTAAGACCCTAACAGTTACTTGCAACCTATTTCTTGCATAGCATTCATTTTTATTTTAATTTTAAAAGGGGCAACTAATAAATAAGATTTTTGCAGCTACTCACAAAAATCAATAAGCAAAGACATTTGTTCCAAGACTTAAATTTCTTGTATAATTTAAAAAACTAGCAAAGCTCTGTAAAGTAAAATAGATACATTTACCTACTAATGTAGGAAACTACAGACAAACTTCAGGAAATGACCAAAGGTGCAGAGGATAGGCTAATGCCTATTAGCATTAGGTAGAAAAACAAGGTAAAAAAGGTAGAAATGCCTATTAGCATTAAGGTAGAACAACAACAACAACAACAACAACAACAAAACCCCAGAAGTTCTACAGAAAAATGAGTGAGCAGCCCACAGCACTGGCAGACAACAGATTTTTTTATCCCCGCTTCCTCCACCCCTTCTTCTTATCCCCCCACCCCCGTTTTTTTTTAAAGGAAATAATTATTCTATTCTGAAACATATTGTCAGTGATGCAGTTGAAGCCAAAAGTTTAAATGAGTTCAGGAGAGGATTAACCGAATTCTAAGACATGTGCCAACACAACCGCTATAGAAAGCATCTGCATCACGGTGAAATGCAAACAGCTACTCTGAGAACGACACATTATTCTTCACTAAATTTGCCTTTTACCCTGTTGTATAGTTACTAATGTTGAAAAGAGTCACTGCTGTGCAAGAAACTAAAACTTACAGCGCTTCATGCTGGGAGAGAACTGTGGCCCATCAGCTCGTGGCTGTGAAGCCTTACAACTTAACACGTTGCAGTTGCACACCAACAAGTTCTGAGGCGGACTGCTGACTGTATTCAATAGTCACAGCTTATGTAGGAGGATATGATAAACTTGACTTATTTGCCTTTAACCGATGCTCCAAATATTTTAAAGTCGTTCTTAAAGCAGGTTACTGGTTTGATTACCCTTCATACAAAATCCTCCTTCACATGCAGGTTTCTCTTCTCTTCTTTTCAGATTTAAGGCATGAACAGAAACCACACCTGCATCATCACTGAAATCAGTGCCTATTTTTCAATAAACTTTAGCAGCAGCATCAGAATTCGTCCTCAAGTACCGTTCATAAAGCAAATGCTTCATTCTTCAAAAC